>NC_134403.1:139994096-140029096 GCF_038048845.1 Mixophyes fleayi | reverse complement strand
ATAGATTTTGCATATGTATATTGAACATGCAATAATGATAGGGAGGGAGGTTCAATCTGCATCACTAGAAAGGTCTTTAATGGCATAAAACAGGTGCAGTGTGCATATAATGGTTATGGTGTTGGCTCCTCCATATATTCCTCCATATATTAGCCTGTTTATGCTCCCGATGTCACTGGGTTCCTTAGCATTGGTAAAAGTAAATCTGAATTGTAATTTGTTACCTGTGATTTGCTATGTAGGTATTAGCTGCAGAATACTATTGAATGTCCATAACTTATAGATTGAATGTCAGGTTTATTAATCCATTCCCACAGAGTAGTTCATCATGCTTAGTGTCAGACACTGTTGGTACATACTCTGCCAAGCCTGGGATATCTGCCAGGAGCAGCTGCTACTTCTATTCAGGACACCTTGTGTCTTCTCACAGAATAAAACCAATAAAGTAATTTTTTGTGGATGGGAAGAGAGGGACATTTGTATTTCTTTCTTGTTGTACTTTAGTGTACAGTATGTTAATCAAAAGTGTATATTCTAGAGGATGTACCTTTTTAATTAAAGTGTGTATGTGCTTGAAAGTTGTCAGAGTATTTTCATGTCTCGCTACAACTTTTTTCTGTTTGCCCATCTATCCCTTGTATTGATATACTCACACTTGTTTTTTCTTTAAATGATTGTAAACCACTGGGAATTCAGTTGAAAGTTACCATAGACCTATTTACTGTTTTTAGTAGAGGCTGTAAATTGTAGCTGCAGGCTAGTTGTGTAGTTTGTCATAATCCATATATAGTGTTAAAAGTAATCATTGTTAATAGTGGGGGCATTCTATAGATTGTTTAATAAAACTTCTGTAGTAAAATATCAAGGTCGTTGACATTAAGGAGACACTGCCGAGAAGTTGGTTAATAAATCATTTATATACTGTCTAAATATTACGCAGCGCTTTACACAGCATATTTTATCATTCACATCAGTCCCTGCACCAGCGGAGCTGACAATCTATATTCCTTTAAACACAGACACCAATAAAAAAAATGTTAATGGTTTTATTTTTGTTTTGTTTTTTAGATTGCAAAATGAATATGTTCAAAACAACAATGGCTTATTCAAACTTTCATTGCTCTGTTCCCACAGGCTTGTCAGAGATTTGTTCTTATATGCTGCTGCAAATCAAATGTATCATTTAATAGTGGAGTTTCCAAATCTCCCCTTGTTAATAATTAAATGGTCTATCTCATTTGCTAAAATATAAAGGTTAAAGAGGAGCTGGAATAATTATATTCAATAAGCAAACTTGTATTTGTTTTTATTTATTTTAGCAAAGCAGACCTACTTGTGTGGTTGTCCGGACTAAAACTGATCCTAGGTAATTTTCCTTTCTAAATGCCATGCCTTTATGCTTTGTCCTAGGTATTCCGGAAAGACCTCATTAGTGCCATGAAGATTCCAGACTCCCAACATGTCAACATGGAAGAATATTTCCGTTTTGTAGACACTTGGAAGCAGGAGTGGGAGAAGGGTGTCCAAGTACCAGCTAACCCAGATACCATCCCACAACCTTCTCTCAGGTGAAACTGGAGCTATGTGCAGCTGCTTCACTTATGTGGTTACTAAATGATATATAATAAGTGTTTATGAAAAAATACTTGCATATATTATATTGGCTAGGCTGGCTTCATAGGAATAATGCTATTATTATTATTATTATTATGATTATGTGTTTGGTCCTTTTTAAGGGTCTACGTTGATTACTACTGTAGTTTGAAAGGCTTTATTTCTCCCATGTTCTTTAGGGTCATTGCAGAAAAAGTGAAGGAGGTGCTTTATTCACGTCCACGAAAGTACATCCACTGCTCAAGCCAGGAGCCAACAGAGCCTGGATATATCAACATACTGGAGCTGGCGGAAAGCATGTGTCGATATGATCTTGATGATATGGACCTGCTCTGGCTTCAACAGTGCAACCTTGAGCTGACGGACATGGGTAATTACAGACCACATACAAAGTTGCTGCCAAGATTGGCATCCTATAACTACTTGTTTATGTTGTTAAAATAGAGTACACAGTATGCACAATTCTTAGAATGTAACAGTCCATACCCCTAACACAAGGAGAATAATTTTTTTTTAGACAGAGATTTCACATGTCTAATTACAGTGGTAGCCAAAACCATTGCATCACCTACTCTATATTTAAAGATGTAGTCGGCAATGGATTGTCATTTATTTTAATTTTGTTAAAGTTTATTTCATTTTTTCAGTAACTTTTTGGTTTCAGTTGGGGAAACGTTAGTATTCAGTCACTTATATTGTAAATGTCTATCTTGACCCCAAGAAACTCCCAAGGAAAAAAACAAAGCATCATAAGTGTGTATAAAAGAGTGCCCAAGTAGATTAATATTTCTTGCACACCTCTTTTTACCTTTTTTTTTCAGATGTTTTTTCTTTTGTCTTTTTCCATCTTTACAGTGTTGTGCGTTTTGCATAAATGTCACCTCACCTGCCTTGTCACCATGCACTGTAGTTCATTTGCCTGGTAAGAACCACATCTCCCAAAACACTACACTCTCTCCACATGGGAAGCAAGAATAAAAAAATATTTACCATTTTAATGAAAAAAGAAGACAAAATACATTACAAAGTCATGCCCTGCCCAGTATATCATGCTTTCATCAGGGGCATAGAACAATCACTATTGCAGTCCTTTTAAATACAATTCAAAGTGCTATTACTCTGCTGATTTAATCAGCTCCCGTTCCTATGTGGTGATAATTAGAGGCACTAGAAGTGAATAAAATATACAAACAATAATTACTACACAATAAATCTCTTACTATCTTATATATGATAAGTAATCTTATAAACCTATATAGAACATAAAAAAACATACAGACAAAAGTATAGATGCCGATACTCTTTTGTTTCATTGAATACTGTGGCTGGCACAATCCGAGCCATGTAGACATATAATTAGATCCCACTGATGAATACATTTAAAAATAAACCAAAGAGATTTCTCAGAAATATATAATTAGTTCAATTATTGGCTTTATGGATCATAAGTGAACCCGGCAAAGAATCGTGCAAGATACACTGTATCAATAGGTGAAAACATTGCAGTGTTTATTCCATGTAGTCTATCAATTTCACACTGATGTTCAATCAGCAACAGGACTTGCCAAGTCCAGCCACTATAATAATCTGTAGTTGTCAGTTTCTCTCATCTCTGCCATGGAAGACTGTAACTCTGCAAGCATTGCATTTGGACTCTTGGTGCCCTTCATGGATGAATGCTATGTTTTAGAGGTTTTGGATACTGAACGGTTTTGAAATTTTCTCATATTCTTCCACTGATTTCATGCTTTTCTTTGATCTCCATGATGAAGCTCTTGTTTGGAAATGTGCTAGCCAATTGTTACGTACAAGTGGTAGTAATTTTTAAGTTATTTGAAACTCTTTAATTGTACGCAGCAAGATTGTGATCAATGATTTGTGAGATATCTAAAGACAACTGAATGCTTCAGGGTTTACAGTATCTAAGCAAAAGGGTAATCACTTATTGTTTGTTTTTATTTGTACTTAAGAAAAAAACTTATTTGTATTTGACAGTATTGTGTGTTGACCAGTGGTAAGAATGACTGAATAGATCTATTTTGAGTCCATGTGTAAGAAACTAAAATGGGAGAAATGTGGGGGTGAATACTTTTTATTGCTACTGTATTAAGAGCTCACAGTTGCTATCCCAAGTATCTACTGAAATGTATCCCAGTAGGCCAGTGTCTGTATCTTAGACACATTTGTTCAATTTGGCAGGATTTTCAAGATCAAGCAATGGACTTGGCGGAAGCCGTGGATTTTTCAGGAGAGGTTATAACAAACACATACACACACACCATTAAGGAAGCATATGAGCAAACAATGGGTCACCCCCCTATGTAGGTTGAATTCTATAAATTTCATCCATCTTGCATTCTTTTAGTTAAGCTAAAAAATTTAATTATGGGCCTATATGAATGAATTCTACTTGTGGCAACCCGTGAGTGCGCTATACAACTCACATGCCCATATTTTTATTCCTTTTTGCAAAATGGTAAATGATCAAAGAAATTGTTTTTGTCCCCAATTTTATGATATGTTCAAGCACCTTCATTGTATACCCAGAATCCATGCAATAGAAAAGGTGTGTTGAAGTGTTAATGGTAGTGATTTGTTCAGAAAATTGGATACTGGAGGAGTGTTTTGGATTTTGCAGAAGAGAACAGTTTCCCCCTGGACATGAATGCAGAGTGAGAACACTGAATAATAGTTGCTTTGGCTTACTTGGAGCAGTGTGTAAATTGTCAGGGTTATTATGCAATCAGGTTCTTGGCACTATTCTTAGGGCATTAAGAATATACCCTATATAGCATGTACAAGGCAAAAAAATTATATATTTGTGCTTAAGATATTTGTGAAATTATGGATGACTTTTTTTCTTTATATGTATGCACTATTGTTTCTTCAAAGATTTTCCATGGTTGTTATCCTGAATGTTATGATTCACAGTTTTACATGTTCTTTTTATGTTTGTTCAATTAAATTGATTGATTGCATTACTGTAACAATACACTGAATGTGTGAATGAACTGACTTGCATGTTGGTTTGGGTGTGGAGCCTTGTGCAGCGGACGCATGGCACATACGGGGTTGCTGTTGGTTTTGCCTTGAGCCCCCTGGATTCTATGAGTTGTATTGTTAATTTTTTAGCACAGTGCATTAAGTATTGATTAGATGTTGATTTTATTGATTTATGAATTGAATATAGTTTGCCTGTTTTGTGCTTGGCCGGATTATTTTTAAGACAATATTGGATTGCACCATTGGCTCTGGGGTGAGCCACACTTGCTCTTACATTTGTTATACATTGAAGTTGGCTCCATTCTGACTTTTACTTCCAATTAAAAACAAATGACACATGTAACTGCAAATTCCAGTGATGGTTGTCTCCTCAGATTGCAGTTCTTCTTCCACTTTGCCAAATATAAAAGGTGATTCTGTAATGCGTTTGTCTACCACTGCATATTAAAATATGAGATTAGCAAAGTAACCTGCAAAATATAAAAATATTAGTTACAATGCACATTCTTTATGTAGTGCAGAATATATAAGTTTTTATAGCATGTATAAGCATTTCTAGAGACACTGAACGCATGGTTCTTCCATTGGAAGACTTTCAGTCACTGCCTACTGTACTGCAGGTATTTCTGTGGTATCTGCTAATATTATGAGTTGTCTCGTTAGCAAAATTAAAACTGAAATGTTTACCTTTGTACAACCCCTGCTAATTAGGCATGCCTATCCCCCCAAATTGTACAAGACTTTTGGGTGTTCCTACCTTTTTTTTGATATCCACCATTACCAGTTTGTTGTATTCCAATAACTGGTAGTCTGGAGGAGGGGGATCCCCACAAAAAGGGAAAATGTGGGTATATATGCTCAACTAGTAGGGGTTGTACAAAGCTGCATAATTCCCTTTTCATTCATGTTTTAGTATACTTATTGTGAATACATGTTATAGCACCAATAATATATGAATAGGAAAAGCTGAGTCACATTTATACGTAACACATATTAAAGGATAACCGCAAGGACAAGTGATGTTTATATTACATAAAGAAGTATTTTTCAGCATAGTTTTATTTTAAGTCTTGGTGCATGCTTGGGCTGAAATTGAATGAGAAACAGAGTAAAACATAGCCTAATGTAATCCCTGAATCTGAGAGTTCCTCATGCAGCCTCTCCCTGTCCTGCTGTTACAACAGGATGTGCTCCCGTGGATGAGAGCACTATGGAGAAGACCTTGGAAGTGCTGGAACGCCAATGCCATGAAAACATGAATCATGCCATAGAGACAGAAGAGGGCCTGGGCATAGAGTATGACGAGGATGTCATTTGTGATGTGTGCCGCTCCCCCGACAGCGAGGAAGGCAATGATATGGTGTTCTGTGATAGGTGCAACATTTGTGTGCACCAGGTGGGCTTCCTGTTTTGGAGATACTTTGGGTGCTCTATGGATGGTTAGATGCAATATACAGAAGCGGCACAGTTTTGTTTTGTTTTTTTGTGTAACCACATGGACTGATACACAGACACATCAAATGTATAGCTTTATTTACATACTGTTATCAATGCTGCATGGAAGCCAATATGTCATATAAGCTAGACCTTTGCATTGTTTAAAGTTGCACTACTACCTAGTAAAGCTGATAGTGCCGGGCACTCCCATTCCCTGGCTGAAAACCGGGTAGAGGGGTGTGAGTAGGATGATTAATCACAAGCTGCAATCAAGCCTGCCTCCATTTAAATATCCCTGGGGGAAAAAAGGCCCCTGCATTACCTATTTTACTGGGTGGTAGTACAGTTTTAAAAACTAAATTTGCATTTTCATTGTCTGAGGCTGTTCTTCACAATACTGCATTACACATACTGGAGCTGCAATGGAAAAAGGGGTCCCACATTAACATTTATACTGGTTTATATATATATATATATATATTTTTTTTTATTTTTTTTAATCAGATACCTGAAATAAAACCCACTGAAATCACTACAATATGCTTTTATGTTTTTGTCTGTGTGGAAATTCTGCATGTCATGGTTTTGACGCAGATGTCATTTAAATAAATGCTGCTTGTCAGTGTACAGCTGGGTGTGGTGTTTTCTTTCTGCATATTTTGTCATTTATTGCATAAAGTAAATTGAGATATGTCAGGAATGGGAGCAAATATAAGAATATTATTCTTTCAAGATACGGATGTGTGTGTGTATTTAGACACTGTCTGATTTGTATGCAGAAATTTGCTAGATTACATTTGCTGTCAAACTCTAATTAAACTCTCTGAAATGCTAGGACAGTCAGTGCCTTTTAGGCAAAAATGGGTTACTTAAACATGTCAACGCCAGGATCTGACAAAAATCAATATAAATGTCAGAACTGTATGGAAGGTGCATTATGAAGTAAGAATGTGCATAAGTGTAGCCCTTGTAATCGGCAATTTTGTAGTAGTCATTTCATAAAAGATTATAGCCTGCAAAGAGATTTATGTAAGTTCTGTTTATCTGTTTTGGAAGGCATGTTATGGCATCCTGAAGGTCCCAGAAGGCAGTTGGCTATGCCGTACCTGTGTTCTAGGTGTTCACCCACAGTGTATTTTGTGTCCTAAGAGGGGAGGAGCCATGAAAGCCACAAGAACTGGAACCAAATGGGCCCATGTGAGCTGTGCTCTCTGGATACCGGAGGTATTTTTGCAATATTATTATTATTTTATTTGTTTTCTGTCTATTTGCTACAGTAATGTTCATCTCGCTCTCTTTTACTGGTAACCTGTGCGTATTGCCTGGGACATTTGATGAAAACAGTGGAAGCTTGCAGATGTAGGGTTGGCCACAGTGAGCCTTATATCTTCCCTGCCTCTGAAGTATAGTTTCACCCATTGCCTGAGCCAGTTGAAGTCCCAGCCAGATAAATAAAGGCATTGAGGCTTTGAAAATGAATAATGTTAGCAGCCTGAAGTGCTATAATGATGAGGCAGGGCTCACCAGCACTACTCTGTAGGCTACTCAACAAGTTGGGTGGAGGCCCATTTTATCTGGAGGGATGCCAGGTGTGCAGAAGAAATGATTCCCAGGGACAGGGCTTCCACGCTTCTGTTTTGTTTTTTCATGTATTAATACATTCAGTTTGTGATCTTGTAGCTTTGTGGCTTAAAATGAACTGTAAACCCAATTGCAGTGTGTGTGTGTGTGTGTGTGTGGAGATAGATATATATATATAGATAGATATATAGATATATATATATATATATATATATATATATATATATATATATGTGTATCGTGGGCGGCTGGGTGCATGTGTAGGGTTTACCTGGGGAAGAGATGACATCAGGATAGACTATTTGACAAAGGCAAGTCAAAGCCATGGACACCCACCTCACAATGCCCTGGTGGGTTAGGGATAAATAGATATATATTTTGTTCTAGCACTAAAACTTGCGTGAAAACTATATATATATATATATATATATATATATATATATATATATATATATATATATATATATATATATATATATATATTGCTGCTATGCATGGTATGATGGAACAGCTTCATTTTGGACTCTGTATAAAAATAAAGTTTATTATTACTTTTAAAGTGCTGTCTGGTTCGGAAATTACCTGGCACCCACTATTGAGTTTTTGGATGTGTTGTGCGGCCCTTACTTGTATAGATAAATAGATATTCTAACCAATTTTCATGCTTTGTGGTGATGTAATTAGACTGTTTCAGAGGGCTTATATTTTTCTCTGAAAAATGTTTTGCCAGTTCATTGTAATGGGGTGTTGTCTGTCTGTATATGTTATAAAATATATATATATTTTTTTGTGCAGGTCAGTATTGCTTGCCCTGAGAGGATGGAACCAATTACAAAGGTTTCACACATCCCTCCCAGTCGGTGGGCATTGGTTTGCAGTCTCTGCAAGCTGAAGACAGGAGCCTGCATACAGGTAAGTGCACAGTGTTTATTTTCAGTTGGTCGATGTGAATATTTGGACTACAGAATAATTTTCTCTAAACTGCTTAATTATGGGCTTTTATCAGTCTTAAAGACACATGCTGCTTTGCCCTGATGTCAAATTTTCAAGTCTCTGTTAATGTTGTTCATGCTAGTCAAATGTAGTTCTTAGTTATACCTTTTTGTTAAGAATTAAATTAAAGCATAATATTTAGCACCTAGTAAAGTGGCAAATTAGATTGTATCTTTTCACAGTTAAATGCAAATATAATGTATAATTTTAGTAATGTCCATGTTTTTTAAAAAAAACAACTTTATTTAAATGGGCAGCAAAAAATATAATTGTACAGGAAAAGGTACATAGTAAATTAGTGTTATGCGACAACCTTTCCTTTTACGGTACATCATTATGCATGGGAAATTAAAGAAAATGTAGTAACATAGTTGGGTACCAATATTAAAAATAGGGAAGTGGATGGGGAGTGAAAAAATGAAGATGAGTATGGTAGTGTTAGAAGAGTCCATATTAGGTTACAAATATGAGAGAATCTAATGCTGATCATTAAGAAGGAGACAAGGCCTTTTAATCACAGGAGCTACATCCTTGATTTTGAGATTCAACAAAGATGCATGACATCCACCCTTGATCATGTACGTGATCCACAGTTCTTTCATCATCTATAGTCTCAAGTAGGGAACATTTTGCTTACACTCTTAGCAGTCTAATGCTACCTTTCATATATTTTAGTCTGTTTCCTTACATAATGTGGAAATAGAACTCTTAGCGATACTCTCCCTTATCTGCCCCCATCCGTCCTCGTCCAGATCACTTTCCCATTATTTCGCATGGTGCGGTACATTTAAAGGAGTTAATTTACTGTATAGTATTGAAATCATGTTTTTGTATGTGGGGGATCCAAGACAGATTTGTTCAAAAGCTCAAGATCTTGTTAGGAAATGTTTAATTTGGATGTATTCAGGATATTTTTTGCTGGATGTCAGGAAGGTGATATTCTTCCACATCTGTTACATGTTGAAATCCTGCAGAGATCCACTGGTTGAAGTGGGTCAAGGACATAAAACCAGAGAAAAACCAAGCCCTCATTCAGTATATCCCTTCTAATATATATAAGCCTAGTGGCGTGTGTTAGTCTGTGTGTGAAAAAAAAGACAACAAGCTGCAGCGCCACCTGCTGGGCGGAGTTATACACTGACCTACTAAATTCTTAGCATTATCTAATCTATAAAAGTAAAAGCCTAGCGGCGTATGTTAGTGTGTGTGTGTGTGTGTGTGTGTGTGGAAAAAACTATTTTCTCAGAAAGGACTCATCCAATTGACCTGAAATTTGGTATACTGACATTATTTGACAAAAAAATTAGAATAGTGAAGTCAGTTAACTTCCATCTTCCCCCCCGTGGGAGGGGTAGTAAAGGCTAAATTTATGAGTTGAGGGCTCAAACTCATTTTCGTGAGGTAATTTTACCTCATGAACACACATTAAAAAGGGCGCTTGCGTCGGGAAGTAACGCTCTTCCCCTGAGGAGGCCTGGGCTAGGCCCAAATGCATGACAAGAACCTTTTTAACACCTTAAGTAGCTTGATTTGACTAGAATGCATGAGTATCATGCACGGGTTAACTTGTATTATATATGGTACCAGCTGCATGGCAATAAGCCCACGCTCTGTATATCCCGTATATGGTATTGGCTGCGTAGCAATATAAGTGCCCATATGTATACAAAACAAAATACAGTTGTCGACGCTTATCCTTAACACTGAATATCTGTGTGTATCTAGCAAAATGAAAACATGAGGTATTAGTTTATATTTTGATCAAAACATTTAAGCCTGCAACCCATCATTAAGGGCACCTCATTATATGCAGGTAATACACTAGCGTATATTCTTTTAAACACCATTAAAATGCAGTTAAAATCAGATGTACTCACCTCCCAGGTATAGGAGTTTACATCTAGCAAGGGCTGGCTTGTGAGCCACACCCAAATGTGCCTTAAATAGGATTGATGGACAGCTGCTATGACAATAGACAATATTTTGAAACAAAACCAGAGAAGAAAAAAACCACACGCTCTGTATATCCCATATTATTTATGGTACCAGCTGCGTGGAAATTTTGGGTCAAGGACATGCCTGGGAAAACATTTGGGTTGTTCCATAGAGTACATTTAATAAGATGTGTATATTTGCAGTGCAATTTATTTAGCTTTTTTTTCTTTTCATTTCTTCTAGTTTTTGATGTCATAAATAAATTATTTGTTATCTTGGTCATTCATTTCATCATTTTATTTGTTTAGTGCTCTGTTAAGAGCTGCATCACAGCCTTTCACGTCACTTGCGCCTTTGAACACAGTTTGGACATGAAGACTATACTTGATGAAGGTGACGAAGTAAAGTTCAAGTCATATTGCTTAAAGCACAGCAAGAACAAGCATTGCCCTGCAGGAGAGCAGGAGGAGTCTGACAAAGCTCTTATTGACAACAGGCAAAGTGAGAGTGAAAAAACCAGCCTGCGAGCTCAGAAGCTGAAGGAGTTGGAGGAAGATTTTTACACTATGGTAAATGTAGATGATGTGGCAGCTGAACTGGGATTACCCAAACTTACTGTGGACTTCATATATTCTTTTTGGAAGCTAAAGCGGAAAAGTAACTTTAACAAACCGCTATTACCACCTAAAGAGGATGAACAGAATGGATTGATGCAGCCCAAGGAGGACAGCATTCATACCAGAATGAGGATGTTCATGCACCTTAGACAAGATCTAGAGAGGGTAAGGCTAGTGTTACATTTATGTTGCCACTGTTGGCTTCTTTCATAACGTGGCCTGATGTTCATTATAAGGCTTAATAGCAGCGTCTCATGATCATTCCTTTCTTTGAAAAAAAAAAATGTAAAGAATTAAAACTGAATCCATGAACTGGAAGCACAGCCAGACTCTGTCCTAATTTGCATTAAGCATACCTTATTTTGTATGTATTTTATATTGTTCATTGTATGTACAATGTTTCTTTAAGGACTATTATATGGTAGTTTTCTGTTCTATTGTTATATTTAAAGGGATTTTAACAATATATGGTTTATTATGTTTGTATTTGTTAATTGTAAGTATTAAGGAATTACTGTATGCATGTAATATTGTTATATGACTTTACCTAGTGTATTTGATGGTGCTCACCTTTTAGTATAGTTACATTATTTACCCTCTATTCCCCAAAATCCCTTAAACTCCTTCTAAAGCTCTCCATTAATCATAATCCTTTTACAAAAGGAGCTTGGTCATTGGGGCCATTATCAATACACAAATGGACCAAGAATGACAAATCAGACCCAGCCCCCTGAATTTGTTAATACCCTGCTCAGGGGGATAGCACAAAATATGTAGTATTTAGCAAAATTAGTATATACATTCCTTTTATTTTAAGTACAAATAATAATAAAAGGTTTAAGGTTAGTATCCCTTTAAGAAAGAAGTAATCCAAAAAGGTCTGTGTACAAACTCTCTTATAGATTGATTTTATTTTTTGTATATGAACAGGTAAGAAATCTGTGCTACATGGTGAATAGAAGAGAGAAACTCAAATTGTCCCACAGCAAAGTCCATGAGCAAATCTTCAATCTGCAAGTGCAGCTGGTCAATCAGGAGATGGCAGCAGGTAACACACTTAGGGCACTAACCATAAATAAATGGAAATTAATAAATATGTACATTGTGGCAATACTGGCTGCAGCAAAGACTGAATGTGTGTTATATATGTAAATTTAAAGAGAGAGAGACTTTACAGTGTGCTTCTCCAGTTGTTTAAAACATTGCACATAAAGGAGAATATTCAATTAGCTTCCGGGATCGCGGCTACCTTCTCCCGATACCGTTACACCGCAGGTTTCCCTTCCCATCCTATAGAGTTGTGAAGGTAAAGCTGCGATGTGGCGTGTTCTCAGAAGCTAATTGGATATGCCCCAAAGTGAATATAAAGTGCTAGAAATATAATAATCCAAAGCAGAAATGTATCTGCAAGGAGCTTTTATATCTTGCTCATAATATCAAGACATTCACAGCCTGAGGCTTCCTCTTTCAGTTCCCAAATCCTCATGTGCATAGTATTTCTGTAACAAGATTAACAAGGGGATGCTTCTTGGTATAATATATTTGATTTAAGCTGCTAAAATCACACACACTCTATGGGGGTGATTCAATTGGCCGAGTTACTGCCTAAACAAACGTGGTGCGCGCACTATTACTGTTACTATGGTAATAGTGCGCATAATAACCATGGAAATCTGTAATGCTGGTTTTTGCTCGAGCAGAAATCTGGGTTAAATGTACCATATTAATGGTAATAGATTTAGCGCAGTGTTATTCCTGGGGTAATTGAATTTCCCCCTGCATGTACCAAATCAGATAAATATACCTGCTCATAAAATATCCAATTGGATATGTAAACAAAATTACAAAATAGCTCAAAGGTATACTCTCGCCTGGGACTAGTGGCGTGACAAGTCTCTTCCTAGCACGTTTCATTACTGATTTTGTCAGAGGATTGGCTTGCGCTATTAATTAACACTGGGGTTGAAACAGAGGGCTCCAATCGGAGAGGTGACGTGTCGCTCCTCCAATCAGTGCAACTGTCTAGATCTCCAGTTGCTCCATAGGAGGAGAGGAGGGTTGTTGCTCGTCGGTGTTTCACAAATACAACCATACTTATAACAGCCACGTCTAATGCATAGCAGTTAAATATATGGGTATATCTCACCTTTTAAAAATATAATATAAAAATAAAGCATTTGCTTTATAGTTTATCACCATTTCACTTCCACGACTATGCAAGGAATATGGAGAAACCTCACAAACCCACATGTGTAACAGGTTTATTCTTAAAATTATTGTAGCATATAATAAAAGGTCTCTTCAGGCTGCAGTAAGATGCACCATTTGTCATTTACAATCGTGTTTTTCTGAATGGATCCACAAGTCACGTCTATCATTTTCAAGATGGAGGCTGCCCTCTTAAACCAATGGTTGTCAAGGGTAATTAAGGTACTACAAAATATAAAGAGTATGTATTAACTACACATTTTCCTAGTCTATGCAAAACTGTCAAACTGAATCTTTATTAACCTTTTAACTCCCAGAAGGTAGGTAAGGCTATTTCATTGGATTACCTACCATTCATATGCTGCCCCTGGAAGGACTGTAGCTCTTTTACATAAATATACTTAAAAGGATGATTTTGTCAGCCACAACACTTACATTTTTGCTATATACAGTTGGCTATATTTTCAGTAGTTATGAGCCATATACAGTATATTCAATCTTTTGAATTTAAAAATGGTCTATAACCCCCTACTACATCCAATCGTCTATAAAAGTCCCGATTTTAAATAGAGATATATATGCGTGTCTATAGATAGATAGATAGATAGATATATAATGTTAACCCGTGCATGATACTCATGCATTCTAGTTAAATCAAGCTACTTAAGGTGTTAAAAAGGTTCTTGTCATGCATTTGGGCCATAGCCCAGGCCTCCTCAGGGGAAGAGCGTTACTTCCCGACGCAAGCGCCCTTTTTTAACGTGGTTTTGTCCACATGTCACCACCTCATCATTTTTCTCCATCACCTCATCCTTCATCTTTATCGCCACATCTATCCAGATGTCTATCCAGACACAGGGATCTCTCTCAGCGGTCCTGAGTATCACACTCCTCTCGCTCTGTCACCCCCGGGAACCACCAACCACTCCCCACTGTCACCCCCGGCAACCACCAACCACTCCCAACTGTCACTTCTCCTTCAAGAAATATATATATATTTTTTTTAAATCTTTATAAACACTTTTAACAATTAACAAATTAAATTAACAAATTAAAAACATCTTAGTATACCAAATTTCAGCCCTTTCTTATTTTTGTTTTTTCCCACACACACTAAGAATTTAGTAGGTCAGAGTATAGCTCTGCCCAGCAGGTGGCGCTGCAGCTTGTTTTTTTTTTTTTTCACACACAGACTAACACACGCCACTAGGCTTTTATATTATAGATGTATAGATAGATAGATCTATCTATTTTTTTTTTTATTATTTTTTTTTCAAAAATGAAATAAGTACCACTGATTACAGTTTTTTGGTTTTTTTTTGATAGGGTACATTAATTTGACCAACCCCGCACAAAAATAATAATAAAAAAAACAACTAATTGTGTGTAACAGCTCATATTATATTTTATTTTTATGTAAATAACAATAAACATGTAATGTGATTAAAATATACTTTGAACTGTCTTACATAATTTTATTTATGATTAATAATTTAGTTCTGTTTGATATTGATTGTACTTATTAAAAAAACTTTGTATTTAGTGTTGGGTTGGTTGAATACATGTAACTTTCCACAAAAACAGATATGGTAATAACCAGTGGTCTTTATAGACCTTATTTATTTGTTCTTTTTAAATAAATATAGAAAAGTGACATTTTGTAGCATGGGAAAAAAATGTCCTCCCTAGGGTCTCATATTTCATTAGAAGAGCCACAGTCCTGCTTCTAGGGGCAATACATGAATGATAAGCAATCCAATTAATATATTATAATATATACACACTGTGACCACTTTATTAGGTACACCAGTTTTTTAATCCAAATATCTATTCGGCGTTCTTGGGGCTAACTTGTGAATAACTCAATGCATAAAAGCATGTAGACATGGTCAAGAGGTTCAGTTGTTGTTTAGACCAAACACCAGAATGGGGAAGAAATATGATCTACGTGACTGTTGAATGATTGTTGGTACCAGACAGAGAGGTTTGAGTATCTCAGCATTTGCGGATCTTCTGGGGAAAAAAACAAACAAACCATCCAGTGAGCAGCAGTTCAGTGAAAACGCTTTGTTAATGAGTGGTCAGAGTAGAATGGACAGACTGGTTCAAGCTGAACGATGGTTTAACCATGCGTTATTTCATTGGTATGATAATAATTGGTATGCAGAAGACCATATCTAAATACACAGCAGGTCTAACGAATATTTACCTTTGAGTCAGCTCAATAGTATAGTATTTTTTTTATTAAATACTATTAAATGCAAACTGCAGAACACTTAAAAGTTTCCCCCTGTGTGTATATAGTTGAGCCTCAGAGTATGTTTTTGTCCCTAGCCACACACAAACGTATTTAGAAGCAAAACCTATATGTCCGGCTCCTGCTACTCTATATTTGGCATGTATTTTGCAGAGAAATGTAGGCTGTTAAAATGTGGGAAGTGAATAACATGATACAGGAGTACAGAAGAAGCCTCTGTACACATACAGAATCTTTCTATGGCTTCATTGTTTCCCATTCTATTCTATACCAGACGTCTACTGATATTCTGACTGCAGCTACCCAGGGCCAGGTCTCTAATTAGGTAGCAGCAGCACATGTAACTTGGCAGCATCATAGAGGCTACTTTGTGACAGCACGGCTTTGGCTGCAGTCTGAATATATGAAACCAATTGATATTCTTGACACATCTTCTGCCTGGCATCATTTATATTATCTTCTCTCCCATACTCGTGAAAACTAGGCAACAACAGTAGGGGTTCATTTTTTGAGTTTGCTTTAAATTTGTAAATGTACCACGGGTGATAATTCATAAAGTGTACAGTGATTTTTTTCTGTATTGAATTCTCCTAAAAATACACACTGCAGTATGCTACAATATGCTTCTACTACAAAAACAATAAAAACAGAAGAAAAATAAACAATTGTGGTACATATAGTGCATTTCACACTGTGACAATAGAATTATCCTGGCTACATTGTATACATGTCACATAATGTTTCTTGGTTATTTATTTAGTTTTAGTACTAGTATCTCCAAGTAAATCTTGCTTTTGGTAATTAACTTTAAAGAAGAAGTTTAGTCCAGAAAAATAGTTTTAAGCCACCTGAAATAGAACATGGACACCATTAAGATATCCAAATATCATATCAAATTTTTCTCCCCCCACATTTAGTCTGTAGTGTCTAAATTTCAGATGGCGTACTTTTATTTCTTCTGTACCTTGAACAGAAGTTACTTGTATGACAGTTCACAGGGACCGTTCCTAGCGCTTGCTTCTAATGTGTGTATGTCTTCTAATTAAGCATTTTCAATCCTGGGGGTAAATGTATCAAGCTGAGAGTTTTTCTGCGGGTTTGTAAAGTGGAGATGTTGCCTATAGCAACCAATCAGATTCCAACTGTCATTTTGTAGAATGTACTAAATAAATGATAGCTAGAATCTGATTATTTTTTCAAACCCGCTGGAATACACTCAGCTTGATACATTTACCCCCTGGTCTCAACTTTGAGTTTTCCACCATGCCCAATTCTCCAGATTACAGCATTATTACTACATCATTGCATCCAGGCGACCAAATTTAGAATCTGTGCCAAAAGTAAGCAGCCAGCAATAAAGTAACAGAAAGGTAATTTATTTTGTTTCATTGCTATTTATAATTTTTTCAGACTGATACAGAGTAACAAAAAAAGGAAGCATAAGGCACAGCATTCATCTAATATCTATCAAAAATGACAGTTGACATTAACCCCTGCTAATAGAGGGTCATAAATCCAACTATACTGCCCCAACCAAAAGACCATATAGATAGTACCAATCATGCTGGGAGGAAACAAAATTTAAATTTTATAATAAAGTTTAACTCGAGCAGCGATTTTTCTCTAGGACCTATTGCACGTAACACAGTGGATAAAACTATATGACACAATCCCGTTAACTCATCAGCTAACACATTTTGGGAGTTTAGTAGGCTAGTGGACAAGATGGGCAGATTTACACATCTTGCCAGTGGGGTAAACAAGATCTTCTTCAAAAAAAGTACTTATACTGCAGAGCTGCTCTTGTTAATCTGGAAACCTGCTCTCCTGCCCTACTACTGCTAATCACATTTCCATATAGTATTTTGCAAACCTAACTACACCGTTCACCTGCTTTACAGCTATTTAATTAAGTTCCTTAATTTTCCTCAGTTATTTTTGTCGTCATTGTATTACCATTGCTCTGAGAATATTTTTGCTCTTAAGTGTATTATGTTAAACTCAGAATAAACAAATACTCTGCAGATTTCACTGTTTTATTTGTTCAGATTTAACTAAATATTTTCTTTGTTGACATTGCTATTTACACCTGGGGAAACATATTGTACTCCAGTTTAATCTTATTGCTACATAAGATCTGTCTCCTTATGTGTTGTTGTTCTTTCTTTCTTGTGTTTAGGACAACCTTTATCAAGTGCTCTTGAAAATACACTGTTCTACCCTCCTCCAAGAATTACTTTGAAGTTAAAAATGCCAAAATTTTCACCTATAGACTGTAAAAACAACTCTGTTAAAAGTGGAACCAGATCTGGCCTTGTTGATTACAATAGTTCACATCATGGTGGTGGCAGAGAATCACAAAAGATGTCTTCTGAACTCCTCACTAAGCACTACTCCAGGTTTGCCTCTGAACAAAGAAGCAATGGATTGCTAGAAATTAATAATCCTCGGACAGAGATCCCAGATCCAGGGTCTCAGCAAACGTCACGTTTTAGGAGTTCAGGGAAACCTTTGTCTCTACAAGCTGTAATACATGGACAGTCCTCAAATGGAAGTGGAAAGGTACAGCATGAGCATATGAGGTCAAGCAAATCTAATGGAATATTACGTTCTGCTGGGGACAAAACTCAGAGAGACTGCTCCAGCCAAACTTCCCATGACCAGGAGTCTTTAATCACAGCTCATTTGTCTAGCCACGGCAGCTTCAGAAAGTCTAACGTGGAACAGTTTAGCAGATCCTTCAAAGAGACAACAAATAGCTTAGTTAGGACCACAGAAGATCTTCGCAATTGTGAAAAGCCTCAAAGAAGGCAATCTGCAAAAGAACGCTTGTGGAAAAAACAGCCGCTTGATTGTCAACCATCTGGGACTCCATATCAGGACAGTGACGGCTATTGTCCTGACTTAGAGTTGAGCGACTCTGAAGCTGAAAGTGATGAGAATAAGGATCACGTGCGACTAAGGAGGGGCAGCTCAAGTCGAGAAAGTCCCAACAGAGACTCCACTAGAAACAGTCGTAGTAGAAGCAAAAAGAATATGATTCCACACAGTTCAGGACAGAGGTGATAGTGCTGTCTTTAAATCCCCGAAAACACATTTCTGCTAGTGCATATCTAAATGCCAAAAATAGGACATCTAATCCCCACTGAAGTACAGTCATATGAGAAAATTTATTTAAAGTTTTATGTTAAACTTTAGGTTTTAGCAGAGGATGCTTTCCCAAGGATGTGTATGAATTATCAATTGGAAACGGACCAACCGAAGATGTTAAACAATATTCCTCCTATCTATAACTGTAAAGATGGTAGAATATGCACAATTACAGTTTTATATTCTTTGTACCACCAAAATGTTCTTAAAGAAGACAGAATATATTCATGTTGCTTAATTTATGAGGCAACAACACCTTGGACAATGATTTTGTTATGCTTTTAAATATATTGACTAGCAGGTGAAAACATTACATTTTGTTTCTGTAAATACCCAGCTTTCATTGGCTGGCTCTTAATGGCCTTTTAATGGCAATGTACAGAAATTGCTAGTTGTGCAATACATTTGTAAATATGTTACCCAGTCAAGTAACAGATGCCATTTTGTGAATATTGTTTACAAAGATGAATACCAGATGTACATTATTTATCATCAAATTCCAGTCAGTCAGCCAGAGAACATGAGGGAAGTATGGGGATCATTCACATGATCTGCACTTCCTAGGGTTTACCTATTGTAACTTATAGAACGTGGCACTGAAAATTCACACTACAATATCCTTTACTCTTTATTTCTGCTCAGAATATGTATCCCCTTTAATTCATTAAATGTCTTCCCAACAGTTGCAAAACTTCAGTTATGCGAACTACATTTTCCTCTGTCTACAAATTTTGCTTTTTATTTATATTTTCGTCACTTTTCTGTGTTGCTTTTTTTTTTTTATGAGTGGTGGTCAAGCTGCCCAGTTCAATGTTAACACTATTGTGGTAGGTATGGTGACCAATCTAAGTTTTGCCAGAGCTATGCCATGTGCAGTTATTAGGGAGCCTATAAAATGCCCTCTTTATGGTGCTTTTTGATAAAATCTTATTTTTAAGTTTTCCACAGTAAGGCCATATATGAATTAAATTAGGGCGACAGTACTTTGGAATCATGGCTGTTCCTCTAGAACATGGGAATGCTTTGTATTTCCAACAGCAGACATGCGCTTGTCATTTCACAGTTAGCATGTTTCTTTAAATATTAAACATGAAACATGAAAAGCTGCATATAATCTGTTACAGGTGTACAAAACACACATCCCCTACTCCCCCCCCCCCCCCCCCAATTAAAGCTTGAAGATTTGGTGACCAGATCTATTGACAGGCATTTGGGATTTTATTCTTAATAATCTGTCTGGCGTATTTCAACTACGGTACATAAAGGAAGTAATGTTAGAACTGATCTGATCTCTCAGCAATCTGATCATCAGACTGCATCCCTCTGTTCATGGGGTTTGTGACCCTTTCCTCTTTATGATATGACCAGTGTACAGTGTCTCTCTTTACCAATAAGCAGATTGTTTTTGTGTAAATTGCACACGTTGTTGGTTCCCTTTTCAGACATTAACAAATGATGATGTTTGTACAGTTTCACAATGCTGGGTCATGTTTGGTTCAAGGAGATCATACAAGACTAAAGAGGAGTTTCAATCCTGTGAAGTGAGGGCAGCTTTAGTTTGTTATTAACTGATGTATGCAATTTGGAGACCTCCCTTCGGTGCTTGATTGCAAAGATAAGCATTTGTATATTAAAAGATTGGATGGCCTAATATGTTTCATCAAACGTTGATGCTATAAAAGAAAACAAACACTAATATTAATGGAAAGTTAAAGTGAAATTTGCAGTGACAGATGCACTTTAAAAGTAAAAATCAACTTCACTTTAGCATCCATCCCTTTATTTGCCAAATACTATCTATACATCCCGCAAACAGCCACTGGCCTGTAAAACAGATGAAAACTAAGGACCATTTCACCATTTGGGCAGACCACAGATTTTTATTTATTTTTATGAATGAAGTCAAATTTTTACTGGAAAATGCACTCCCTTTACCCCACCCCATGTAATGTTTTCTAAATGTACATTAATATGTTTGTTGCATAGCAGCACTTGCCTTTTTATACAGATTAAACTTAATGTAAATGATTGGTAACTATTTATTAGACTTGGTCACCAATGAAGCTCTGTGAAGTCCTATCTTTTGCTTGTCTGTCTGCTTTTAAACTACCAGGTATGCATTTATTGTCCAAGCTCTGCTTTTCATTACCAACCACTGATGTCCCCAGCAGTGTTACACGGTTGGTATCTCTTGAAATTTACATATCCGAATTTCAGCCAGTAAGGATGGTAATGTTTCCTTGGCATTTGTGTATATTGCTTTATACTGCAGTTAATGAAGGAGCATCATAAAAAAAAAAAATCATGCATCTACAAATGTTTCCCTCCTGTCCATCTCTGATTATTGAAAGTCATTTTTTATGTTTAAACTTTGATTTTATTTTTTTTTGTTTTTGGGTTGTTGTTTTTTCTTTTTGTTTTACACATATATATATATATAAATATGTATATATTCAGTTTTCAAAAACGGACTGAACCTTTTCTGATGTCCCTGTTTTACAAGTACTTTTTCATTAAATTATGTATTTGGCAACCTGATAATTGAGTTTTACCCTCTTTGAGCCTGATTGTGTGCTTTACTAACACTGACATTTCTTTCACTTTAATGAGTAGTAAAAAAAAAATAAAAAAATCAACATTGATTTTTAAGGACATTAAAATGTAAGTGCCATTACCATCTCAAAAGTCTGTTAATGGGTTTTCGTTTGTAGATTTTTATATGCATTGTATGTAATACATTATAAAATGCCTAATGAATGCAAGTGCAAATAAGTTGTAAAAAGACTTAGAAAATAATTGTGTTCAGCCCCGTTTCTGTGACCATGATTGTATAACTCCCTGTATGCAGTGCTTTTATGGTATAAACAGGACAAAATAAATTTAAGGCAGCAGCTTCCAAGTTCTGGTATAACTTAAAATTTAGATGGCTACAACTTGACTACTCCTATTTAATAAACCATAAAATACACAGTGAAAAGACTTGCAGACCTGTGCATTTCACAATCTACCACAATGCTGAGATCAACTATTATGTTCAGTGGGTTGAGCTTCTCAAAGTTAAATATTCCTGTTTAGTTCATGTCAATGTTTAACCTTTGATCACAAACAGTCTACTTCTGGAAATATCAATCAACTATGTCTGGGCTTTCTCTAATAAATAAACTACATAAAAAAATCCATAAACCACATTTTATAGAATTGGTTACTTAATTGTATACATATTTGGTCATCCTAGTCAAATTGCATTCTGTATTGAATCTCTTAAGTGAAATGAAGCTAACCCAACCTCTGCGGTGTATACATTTTAAACATGAACTTTACGCACATTTTAATCTGCAGTTACTATATATTTGTTGAATTAAGAGTTTGAAAAAAACAATAGTGAATGTGACCTGTATCTAAATTTGGACACCCTGTTAGTCATTCCTTTTGTAACATATCCTTTGGCAGAAAGCACAGCATCTCCTTTTTGATGTCTAGCTCATAAATGGTTTGAGTTCTAATTGCTTGCACTTGTATCAAATCTTCCTTCCACCTAGAAAGTTTTTCCAGTGCTACTAGCTGTCACATGATCCCAAAGCATAAGTGTTACTTTCTTCAAGTGCATTTTTTATAGTTGTGGTCAAAATGTTAAATGTTTGTTTCAGCAACCTACAACACATTGTTCCAAAAGTGTCTAGCACTATACACTGGCCCCTCACACACACACATAATATTAACACATGCCTGCCGTCATTTTCAGTGAGCATTTAGTTGGAGAGGAGACTGCCGGGAACTGCTGCGCTGTCATGTGACTTTTTTTTCTTCCCATCTCGGACAAGACTTTGTTCAACATGCCTGCGCACAGAGGGGGATGGCAGCACCGTCTGGTCTGGGGACCGCTAGGCCCTAGGCAGTTGGCTAGGTTGCCTAGTGGTAAATCCTTCCATCTTAGTATTGTTTTTCATACTTAAGACATTGGCTTTTGTGATAAGGTTATAGTAAAGGTTTCCTTCTGGCAACTCTTCCATGCTGACCATTTTTGTGTTAACAACTCAGTACTGTGGGCTTCTAATCCAGTGTCGGCTAAACCTATATGGGTTCTAATCTGCATATTTGACCAGTTTATATACTGTCCTGTAAGATTTTGTTCTGGATCTGCCAGATCGTCCCTTGACTTCCACCAGCTCCTTAACTTCCATTTCTTAATGTTATTGACCTTGGAAATTCCAAGCATGAACCATTTAGAAATAGATATGTGTGATGTTAAATACTGTTGTGTCAAAAAAGACAAAAGTATTATAGGAGTGATACCATTATTGGCTAACCAAAATATAGTTGTTATATTTGCTAGCTTTCAGAGCACAGAGGTCCCTTCATCAGGCAAGTTTACAAATGAATGATCAAGGAAAAGGCAAAACATTTAAGAGATGTTACATAAAGAAATGTGTACACGGGCAGGGGGGATACATCATTAAGATGAGCTAAAGCAATGGTTTTCCTTATGAATGGAAGAGTAACAGTCCTATGAGTTCAGAGATCTGGAGTCACTTTGCTGTGGGGTGTGAAGTGTGTCCATGTAGAGGGTCATAAATCCAGGTGTCAGATTGAGCCCTTGAGTTAATGACTGGAATGTTCTTATCAGTTTGAATTCCCGTGTGTTTCTCTCTCTGTCATTTTTTAAAAGACCTTTTAGTATTAGAACTTTTAAATCTGTCATACTGTGTCCTGGTCCAGAGAAGTGTTTACCCACAGGGATGTCCAGAGACCTCCTTATTGTTGTGTCTGTATAGATTCATCCTGGATTGCAGTTTCTGCTTGGTCTCTCCAATTTATTTTCCCTCAGGGCACCTTGTACACTGTATCATGTACACCACATTGGAGGATGTACATGAGAATGTGTCAGTGATTTTATAGTCCCATTGTGTGTTGGGTATGTGTTCTGTGTTTGTTAGTAGGACATGGATGCAGGTTTTGCATTTTGAACTCCTCCTCCTATCGTTTAGCCATGAAAAGATTTGCATACTGAGGTGACATCTTATTATACCCATGGCATTTCCCATACACTGCAGGTATATGTCTTTCCCAAAAGAAAAGAAATTATGATTGAGAACAAACCTGATCAGCTGCATTGTTGGCTCCGTGGCTAGACTGTTTTTTTGGGGTTTTTTTTGAAGGTAGTGTTGGCATGCGGCTATGCCATCCTTGTGGGGTTTGTTAGAGTACAGATAATCCACATCCATAGTTGCCAGTATTGAGCCTTCTGGTAGTGGACCCAGGGCAGAAAGTTTGCAGAGAATGTCTGTCGTATCCTGGATATAGCTGTGTCTCACCAAGGGTTTAGAACATTCTCTATTGTTAGTAATTGTTAATTGCATGGCATTTGAAACATGTATTCTGCCCCACTGTCCATTGCCATTATTAAGTACCAAAACCTGTTGTGCAAATGGCAGTCCCACTCAGCATGCCCTGCTAGCAACATTCTGGTCCCTGTAGTTCTCCACAACAGCTGGGAAAGGATGACACATGTTGTCTAGGAATCATTATCTACCTGGCTCAAGTGCCTTGCCCACAACTGGTTTTAGGAAGGGGAGCGAACAGGAATTCATTAATAGAAACCCTCCCGCATTGTGCAGTCTGTTACTGAAGAATAGAAGCCTCCCTGGAATGACAGATGGGTGAGTCAGGTGGCATCTGGATAAATAACAAGTATCCGTGTCCGAGTTCTCCCCAGAAAATTTTGTTAGGCGGGTGTCATTAAGAGCAGCCGGGTTGCGGCAGTTGTAATACTTTGCAATAATAATAAAAAATGTTGGAAGTTATTGCCCACACCTGCCATGACTGGTCAGACTGTGGGGGGGTCAGTGGTCTAAAACACACTGCTGGCTGTAGTGCTCACATAGTGCCTGTTCTAATAGCAGAAACAATGGTTTATCATATTATGATAAGACTATGTTGACCTCGAAGAGCCGGGTGACAAGTAAAAACTGCCAGGAGGACCACCCGGGAAATAGGTGCTTGGCAGAACACTGCATATTTTTATACATTTATTTAAAACTGTACAACCGTTACCTGTGCTAACTTTATTGCTATTTTCAGCACTTGTTATGAATACTTCCTCTTTAGCCTCCATTATGTCTTGTCTGGTTAACTGCAGCTCTGAAACACCATATCCTTTTGGATGCATTTGATCTTTTAGCTGCAGGTAATAAGGCAGACTGCAAACTAGTGTAATTGAGTAATTTGAACAATAGCTGAGTGGGCTTGTGTTAGGCCCAATAATTGGCTGAAAAACCTCTAGTGTGTACCTATCCTAACACCCGATAAACAACCGTTTAGCCCGATATCACATTATTGTGTATACTTACACCATGAACAAGTCGTTCCAAAGTACCAATAGTCTTTTAGTTTGATTTTTCAGCAAAACTATAAATCTTTCCAACCACTTTCTGATCCTGCAGTGTGTGTGCACTCCACATGACTGTCTGCCAAGAGATAGAGTAGGAACCTGTCACTGTGTCTCTGTTGTTAAATCTAGTGTGTGCTGTAGGTGCATTAATTGGGCCATTCGTTCTGAGACTGAATATTTCATTTCAGAGTCACAGAAACTAACGAAAATTGTAATGACATTGTGGAAAAGTCAGTTTATTTTATGTGTTATAATCGGTGTGACAGGAATGACCGACTACACTGCTCTTGGACCAGATGAAGAGCACAGATTTGAAGGTAAATCATGTATAGTGTGTACACATGAATCGGCAGACTGATTGGAACTTCAGTCTTTTGTAAAATCGTTAGTGAGAGCAAATTGGTCAAACGTT
The DNA here is from genome assembly GCF_038048845.1 of Mixophyes fleayi. Classification (NCBI taxonomy): domain Eukaryota; kingdom Metazoa; phylum Chordata; class Amphibia; order Anura; family Limnodynastidae; genus Mixophyes; species Mixophyes fleayi. Next base: position 140,003,501 of record NC_134403.1, on the reverse strand, counting down.
TTTGTAGTGTGTAACTATCCTAAGTAACTGCACTGGCAAGGTAGACTGAGAATATTGTTAAACGTTAGTAACGTCTTTCTACATCCGCATTGGTAATTTATGGCTAGTGCGGCGTGTTTTTTGTGCAAGCTTAATTGGTTCTTTGAAATCTCAAACAGTGTAAGTATGTCTGTAATGCAAGAATCAGTGAAATTGGGTTATTATCACTCTATTACATGGTACAAGGGGTAAGCAAAGTAGATTATACCAGCACATCTTTTGTCACATTTACTTCCTTATTTCAATTTGTCGGGGTATGTAGTAATCTGATTGTAACAAGATTTTCCATGTTTCATTACACTTAACCTTTCTGATTATCTTTTCTCTTTTATATGTTTCTATATACAGTTTTATAATTGCAGTTGCAGGCAAACATTTATTTGCTGAAATTAAGATAAAAAAAAATAATCTGTGAATTGTTTTGTGTCAACACCCTTCCACCTGATTTGAAAAAAATTATAGTTGACCGTCACACAGCAGGTGAAGGCTATAAAAATATATGTAAATGCTTCTAGTTTTGAATTTACACAGTGAAATGGATTAAAATGGAACAAACTATCAACGCATTCTAGCGGGTAAATATATGAACCTCCGATTTCTGCAAGTCGTCCAGAAATCGGCAACTTTGCAGTGAAAATTTAAAGCAAATGTAAAGTTTGCCTTTACAAGCCATCGTCCCTTTAAATTTTCACTGCAAAGTTGTCGATTTCCGGCTACTTGCAGGAATTGAATGTTCAAACATTTGCATTCTAGGGAGTAAATGTATGAAGTGGGTAACACACATCTATATGCACTAATCTATATCAACCTAGTTTGTGACATGTTGGCAGCCATAGACATAAGACTATATACCTTTACAGCTTCTGTCATCTTCGTAGGTGCAGTCAGGTTAGAGCTAGATACTTTATTGATGAGTGTATCTAGCAAAATGTTAGATAGTATATGGCCTGATACAGATAATTGTTAAATCTCTGATCACATAGGTGGTGCATAGAATACACAAGAAGTAATTCTATCCTCCCTAATTTGCTGCAGTGATGAGTGTAATATTAATGATCTGGTTATAGATTTGTGCTAGTCTAGTAAAAACGGATTGCTACACATTGCCCTCTTACAGATTTTCACATTTGATCCCACTGTAACTAGAAAGTGCTGAAGTAGCCTGTTTCAGGCATGTCTCAAAGGTGCATTAACCACTGGAGTTAAATATTAAAAGACCTTGATAAATATAGGCCTGGAATTATGTGGAGTTGCAATCAAGCCACCAGAAAGAAGCTGGGACAGATTTTAGTAGGTATCATCTACTCATATGTCATGTATTGTTAATGTGTAGTGTGGTTCACATACTGTTCAAGAAACTTTTGACTGTCTTGTAGAATACTTCTGTGATGCTATTGACCAGTGTTAAATAATATTTAGGTTTGGTAGATAGTTGCTCATTAAAAACTTAACGCTTGAAAATTCAAGCATGTGATGGAGATTCCAAATTATGGACAAGGTCTTCCATCATTTTGGATAATGCCATAAATTAGTATATTGAGGTATTTGATTAAATCTGACTAGTATCTTGATACAAGGAGAAAAGGCAACAAGAACTGCATAAGGAAAATAAACTAATTTGGCTTGTACACCAGTCAATGGCTTCTAGTATTAATGTGTTTGAATGTCACATGTTCTTTCATGTAGTAATAACTTGTCATGTTTCCCTTTAATTTTGCAGAATATTCAGTTTTAAAGGATATCCTAGCCAGGACATGATTAGCAATCTATTTGGTCAGTTTTAGTTGTGTGATCTATTTGTCGTAGTCGCTGGGTTTAAAATTGCTGTATTTCCCCAGACAGAGAAAAAAGATACATATATTAATAGACATTTAGGCACAATGCCCTAATCTAAATATAGTTGCATGATTTTTGAATGGAAGGCATAAGTATTATGGAAGAAGAACCTTCAAAAGCAGTTCTCTTTAATTGTATACAAAAAGGAGGACGTTTTCTAAACCTTTGCCCTGTCTACATGTTACCCAGTACCGTCTGTAATTTGTATTTTGTTTTTTAATATATAAACTATCCAGTCTACAATTTTATATATTTTGTATATATTCTGTTCTTTATTAATACAGTAAGCCAGGGTTTCCCAAACCCAGTCCTGAGGGCTCCCTAACAGTGCAGCTTTTCCAGATCACATGTGACATAATTAGGACCACCTGTGGATCTGTTACAATGTGTCAGTCAGTAATGAATACACCTGTTCTCCATCAAAGAGATATGGAAAACCTGCACTGTTAGGGAGCCCTGAGGACTTGGTTTGGGAAACCCTGCAGTAAGCTGTTGTTTGGCATCAACTTTATCGCCTCATGTATCCCTTGAATCTTCTGCACAACAAACTTAAAAATGCACAGTAGAACATAATGCAGTATTCACAAAATTGGCTATTGTCTGCTAGTCATAAGACAGGTTAAGGCCAGTTTGCCTTCCTCTATTTTGATTGGATGCAGCTATTGGGTATAATAATTGGGGATAAACAGTACTCAAATCAATTATTATCCACCCAGTTAATATGAAAAAAAAAAAGAATCCAACTTTATTCAGGTGGTATATAAATAGTACATATGAATATCAACATAAAAACCTTATTCATGTAAACTCCAGGTCTGGAATAAGCTGCAAAAATCATGTATGAATAAAAATATTCATGAATGAAAGAAATGGATAACAAAATAAAATAATTAACGTAATATATTAAATTCTGTTTCATTATTTCAATCGACTAGCGTTGAGGTTTCTAGCTAACAGTAGACTTCTCTTCCCTCCACATTTGTTGCAAGGAAACAAAGATAAACTGTTGGTCAAAAAAGAGTACATGTAGATTTGTGTTTCTTGTTTGTATAAGCACTCCACATGTACATTGTTGTTGTTTTTTTTACTACCTTGTTAAACGTTATCTTTAATTATGTTGAGACAGAGCAGTCTACCACCTTTTAAAATTCATGGGCAATAGATTATACCTGTCATATTTCTATTACAGGTACAAATATGGAAGCAATACTTTGATGTTATGTGATTACAGCTCTTTATTTTCCCATGTGTGTTCATTTCATAAATGTCCCCAAGTGAGGCAACACATTGTACAGTTCTTCTGTGTAAACTGCTTTGGAGGATTAAAGTATCAGTTGCAATGGAGTGCTTTGTAGCTTTCCTCCTACAGCTGCCCATTAAAAGATTGTAAATTGTATTTTGTTTAGTGTTCTGGATGGAATGCAACATGAGCAAAGCTCACTGAAAATATTACAGATACTGGGATTCTTGATTATTTATATATGTAGTAGAAGAAAATTGTATGTTTCAGCAGCAAAAATTTCATTTCATCCTGCCCACAGTGTGAGCAAAGTCAAGCAAGCCATACGGATTAAGGTTTCTATTTATGAAGATGAGGCAACTGGCTATCACATCTCTTCTCTTAATTTATCAAGGTTACCATTTACCGCAGTCCCCGTAGATATTGTCGGGGATTGCAGTCTTGCCCAATTAATCAAGTGGAGAAAAGCTTTGCTTTTCCTTTCTCCTCCATCCCTTAGTAACCAACACCATCTCAGCATTGCAATTGGCATCCAATCTGCCTGTGATCCCCAACCTGGAGCATAGAGTTCAGAAAAGCAGGAGATTCTCTCCCGGCTGTCTAGGCTCCCCTCTAAGTCTGACATCTGCTTTTTTACCCTCTGACATACTATGCAGGTCTTTTTACACATATATTTTATGTATACTATATTTTTTCTGTTTCATAGATTCACTTGCTGTGACTCTGCACATCTAAATTGTATGCAGTGTGATGAATATTGAGTAACCATTCGTACTATTGCATGTTGCTAGTGGAAATCACTGAACATGCTAACATCATATCTATAGCAATTAGATTTACCACAGAATAGTCTAAAAATGGCTGATTGCCTCCTGATTACCTCTGATTGCTACTTAAGTTTTGTTGGCATCTGGGCTGAAGAAATATGCATTGCTCCTGCCCTTCACTGCTGCGTTGGGAGCACTGCAAAGCCCCATCTTCCAACACAGAAGGGGGAGATTTTCACAGTGTATCGCAGATGAGGCAAAAATTGGTAAATACCAGCCATGCAACAGAATCTATTGAAGCATTGTGCTGCAATACATAATGGTAGCTACCATAGGCTGCTACCCGCCAATGATAAATAGACCCCATAATATAAATGGCACAAATAGCAGTTAAACACAGCAACCAATCATCAAATATTTGATTTAATTAGTCTAACATGCAGTATTCGTTTATTAGTCTCTCTAAGGGGATATGGGGTTTAGTCACCCTAGGCTAATGCACCTGTAGTGACCCCCTTCCCCACAACCACCAATGTATTGGCATATAGGAATTCTCCTGAATATGAATATACAGGTGTATTCTCCAGTATTCAATTCTGTTTTTGCGCTTCTCTTGCTTGTTCTTGCAGCTTTGTTGTCTTATATTTGGCTTCTGTAAAGTTGGGGTCCTGTTTTGAAAATATGCAAAAATTGTCTTCTAATGCAAAATGTTGACACAACCTGAATGATTAGGCTCTTTAGTTCAGCTGATTGATGGCGTCTCAAACATCACATGAGACTTTTTTTTGTTTTTTTTTTAAATCAATTATTTTTATTCAGATTTTCAGACAGTACAAATACAAGATAACAAAAACAACTTAACACACCGTTCAATTTCTGTTGGCGACTACTCCTTTTACTCACATCCCCACGCTGCGTATTCCATGATGTAAGTGTCATGGACACTTACATCATGTGAAAGCAGCAGAAATTGGACAGCTAGCCTGGTCAGACCATGCACCTATATTTCTCACCCTATGTCTTAATTTGAAGCTCTCCAAATATGGACCTGGACGCTCAATGAATCATTACTTTGACTCGTAATGTAAATCCCAAATTGACTCCACAATAGCTAAGTATTTAGAGCACAACGACTCTGACCTATTGAAGGGGACTATCTGGGAGGCACACAAATGTGTTTTTAAAGGACAAACTGACCCAGCTTGGGGCATTCATTAAGAAGCAAAAACATGCTCTTAAAGAGGACCTCTTACTCAAATTAGGGATCTTAAAACTTGACATAAACTCTCCTTAGCCAATGGGATACTATTGGAGTTGACTGAAGCCAGAAATGCTCTCCATAAGCTGCTCGGAGTGAGTACGAATTTTGCCTTTAGTAAATACAGACACAAATATTTTAGGTAAAGGGAATAAGTCCAGAAAAATCTTAGCCATAGCACTAAGTGCTCAATGAGCAGTGTCCTCTATCCACTCTGTTAAGAACACTGACAGGCGGGAGAGCCATTTGACCCAGGAGAATCATGTCAGCCTTCCACTCTTACTATTCCAAGCTGTACAACATTTCCAGTACGCAGTCCCAGGCAGTCTCTGACTCTGAAAAGAAATGAATTAAAACCTACTGTCAGGATCTGCCTGCAGCCTTCTGCATTGCATGCGGCTTTGCATTGGCAGTTCCTGCCTTCTGTATTTTGGACTTGTTATATTATGTTTATCTGGCAGTACCTCTGTTTACCAGAAGTGCTGCTACTATGCCTTTTCCTTTGTATTTACTAGGGTTAACCTGTGTCACTAATTATCTCCTGCACCTGGGCGTTCCTTATATATACCTGCCTCTCTCCTTCTCCTGTGCTGATCATTGTTGTTTCTTTGCCTTCCTAATAGTTTGTTTTCCCTGCTGCTTCCGTGCTCTCGGAACTCCACATCCTGCTGCTACTCAACTGCTTCGAATATCTCTCTACCTTCCATTGTCCTACGTCTGCAGTATTCACTGTGCAGTTTGTTATATTGAGTTTGTACCATTTATCTGTATTTGATGAGCAATAAACACCTTTATGCTTCTTCACATCCCAGGCTGCATTGCTGTGATTTACTTTGAAGTTTGACACCTACCTCCAGGAGTGCCAGTTTCCAAAAATTTTCGAGACCGCTATAGAGATGCTGGATCAACCATTCTCCTTGAAGGAGTTAGAGGACATCTCCGCTAAGCCAGGCAGCCCCTACTCCTGGGATTTTAGTCTTTAGAAGCCCATATCACCGTCCTTTCCAAGGAGGGCAAGGAACCCTCCCGGTGCTCAAGCTAGCGACCAATCTCTGTTGATGTTGACTTGAAGCTCTTCACCAAAATTATGGCTAATAGCCTAAAACACTTATTACCAGGTGCGATTCACAGTGATCAGGTTGGTTTTGTCTGAGGCGCAAAGCCTGGGATAACACCATGATGGTCATAGACTTAATGTATTCAGTCAAGGGCACATGGGCTCCTACTTGACTGCTGTCTACAGATGCGGAGAAGGCCTTTGACAGAATTGATTGGCATTTCCTCTCTGTTGTGCTGGAACACATGGGATTGATTCCTGCCTGCTTCCACTGACTCTCTATAAAGGTCCCACGGCCCTAATTAAAATCAACTTCTCTCTCCAACACTTTCCCCATACAAAATGGATGTCCTTACACCCATTTTATTGCCATATGCCCCCCTGCACTCACCCCCATTTCATTGCCATATGCCCTCCTGCCCTCACCGCCATTTCATTGCCATAAGCCCCCTGTCCTCACTCCCATTTCATTGCCATAAGTCCCCTGTCCTCACTCCCATTTCATTGCCATAAGCCCCCTGTCCTCACTCCCATTTCATTGCCATAAGTCCCCTGTCCTCACTCCCATTTCATTGCCATAAGCCCCCTGTCCTCACTCCCATTTCATTGCCATAAGCCCCCTGTCCTCACTCCCATTTCATTGCCATAAGCCCCCTGTCCTCACTCCCATTTCATTGCCATAAGTCTCCTGCCCTCGCCCCCATTACAGTGACATAAGTCCCACTGCCCACACATACATTACATTGCCATAACACACACACTACATTGACAGAAGGTCCTCTGTCCTCACCCCCATTATAGTGACATAACACGGACACATGCTACATTGACATAAAACACCCTTACACTTACCTTATTCCAGCCACGCTTTCTGCACTGTACACATGGGAAGGCACCTGTCACATGGTGCGCATCTAATGTGACCATTATTATTATTATTATTATCTTTGACTTATAAGGCGCCACAAAGGGTCCGCAGGACCGTACATTTCATATACAGAAAACAGAACCAAGACACATGATACAAATATATACAAACACAGGTGACAGGGTAAAGCAAATCAGATTATATCTGACAGATAGAGAAAGGGAAAGTAGAAATCGGCAAGAAGAAGACCGAAGATTAATAAAACAGGGAAAACAGGGCTAGCGAAGCAGGCCAAGAGGTACAGAGGGTGAAGGAACTGTAGAAGGAGCACACAAGGAAAGAGGGCCCTGCTCATGAGAGCTAACAACCTAGAGGGAGGTGGAGACACATAAATGGGGGTACTAAATAGGGGAGAGAGCCAGGACAAGAAAGTTATTACTGGATAGGACGAGGCTGTGACCACACGTGGGGGGCGGGGTTTAAGATTCTGGTTCTGGGGCCACAGGAAGCAAGGACCAGCCACAACAATGCTCCCCCGCCCAGCACCCCTGATCCAGGGGGCCCCCGCTGCCCCCCCCAATCCGCACCCATGTTAGGCTGACTTTGATTGTCGGCCGGCACCCACTGATAAAGAAAAAAAAAGATGTAATGGAAAAAAAACATCAAGCAGCCTACAGTCGGCCTCATTAGGCCCCTGGCCTATCAGGAAAATTCCCGTTAGGCCCCATGGCCAATCTGTGCCCTTCATGGAACCTGACTAATTCTGTTTCGCATTGTTTTAAACAATCTGATCAGGCTCACCCTGGGGGTTGGTGAGTCTTTGTTAACCTAAGACTTGGTATCACTCTGGTATATCAGGGAAGCCCTGAAATTTCAGCATTTGTGCTACGGTAGCTCTTCTGTGGGATTGGACCAGATGGGCTAGCCTTTGCTCTTCACGTGCATTAATGAGCCTTGGGAGCCCATGACACTGTCCCCAGTTCACCAGTTGTCCTTCCTTGGACCGCTTTTGGTAGGTACTAACCATTGCAACTGCATACCGGGAACACCCCACAAGACCAGCAGTTTTGGAGATGCTCTGACCCAATAGTCTAACCATCACAATTTGGCTTTTGTCAAAGTCGTTTAGATCCTTACACTTGCCCATTTTTCCTGCTTCCAACACATCAACTTCAAGAACTGACTGTTCACTTGCTGACTAATATATCTCACACCTTGAGAGATAATGATAACGAGATAATGATAACAATATTATTCACTCACATGTCTGTGGATTTAATGTTGTGGCTGATCAGTGTATATATAGCTTTTATTTCCTTGAACATTGGTAGTTTAAAGAGCCATGATACGAAGTACTATACACAATACAATTATTATTAAAATATAGCACTTCAACGGATTTAATAAGGCCAAATCTTGTATGTGTGTGTTTTTAATTTTTTTTTAAAACTTTATGGAGGGTATTCAATTGTTGCTTTTAACGCGCTAAAACAAAAAAAAAACGAGCGCGAAAAATATTACAGTTTATACAGTAATATGCGCGTAAATACTGTTAATACGGTAGTTTACTCGCTGAATCTGAGCTGCGAGATGAAATTTAGCAGGTAATTACCGTATTAACGCTAATATTTTTAGAGCGCTCGTTTTTTTTGTTTTAGCGCGTTAAAAGCAACAATTGAATACCCCCCTATGTCCTTGTTTTCATGGAATCGCCCTTGTACGATTAGTGAACTGCTCTGTTACTCCAACAGGTGGAGTGCTTGGATAAGTGAAGTTATGTTATATTGCAGCGTAATATAAGACTTTGACCTCCCTGCTGCACAAAGTGTGACAGGAAATGTACTGATTGGCGAGTTCCTAGTTGCAGGAAGAAACAGGGTTGCTTTTCTGCTTACTTGCAAAGATTTACGTAACTGGACACCTGGTTGCTGGACTAATAGATGTAACAGAATATTACCAGTTTTCAAGACAAGCTTTAAATCTGTGGGTGTGTTACATTCAAACAAAAGGAAAAGCTGGTTGTTATTAGTTGCTGACCAGCTGAATGTGTTGCAGTTGAGATTTTCGAACCACATGTGTGATTTAAAAAAAACAAGAAATTCTGGTATGTTTTGTCAGTAACTGGCATCGCCCAATGTATTTTCATATGTTAACAATTCTGGCACATGTACTGAGTCAGTTATTACATTTTCTAATTGTGACCTGAATTATTGTAGGTTTACTACTTTTTTTTTTTTTTTTTTTTGAGGTGGTAGTTATTTTTTGTTCAAATTGTTTCAACTTATTTTGGCTATAACTTCTGATGCTTGTTCATGCATGCTTCCACCTTCAGATGATTTT
>NC_134403.1:139901596-139989096 GCF_038048845.1 Mixophyes fleayi | reverse complement strand
AAAAGGTATTCCTGCCCGTCGAGAAGATCAGTTCGATTCAGAGTGTAACAACTCGGGTCTTGTCTTCTCCCAACCCCTCAATGCACTTGTGCATGCGGCTGCTGGGAAAGATGGTGGCCTCCTTCGAGACCATTCCATTCGGTCGAGCTCATTCCCGATGTTTTCAGTGGGATCTATTGACGAAATGGTCAGGATCCCACCTACGCTTGCATCTCCAGAAAATATCTCTATCTCCGAGGACGATAGAATCGCTCCAGTGGTGGCTAGTTCTGGATCACTTGAGGGTGGGCAGGTCCTTCGCTCCATGCTCATGGATCATAGCCACGACGGACGCCAGCCTGAAAGGTTGGGGGGCGGTAATCCTGCACTTCTGACTCCAAGGACTTTGGTGGGTTCAGGAAGCAGCCTTATCTATAAATGTGTTGGAGTTGAAGGCTATTCTTTTAGCCCTCCGGGGGGCCCAATCCCTCCTCCAGAGCCACCCTGTCAGAGTCCAGTCCGACAATACAATAGGCAGGGATGAACCAGGAGTGTAGCTGCAATGAACATTGCTGCTCAAATTTTGGTTTGGGCAGAACAATATGTCCCTGCAATATCCGCAGTTTACATTCCAAGAATAAGAAATTGGGAGGCCGACTACTTAAGTCGAAACCAAATGATGCTGGAAGAGTGGTCACTCCATCCGGAAGTTTTCCAGTCTCTGGTTCAGAGGTGGGGTCTTCCGGACACAGATCTCATGGCCTCCAGACACAACAGAAGGGCTCACAGGTTCTGCGCAATGGCAAGAGACCCCTTAGCGGTGGCAGTGGACGTTAGGACGATGTCATGGGAGTTCAGGTTGGGATACCTATTTCCTCCGATTCCCATGCTTCCTCGCGTGCTCAGACGAGTAAGGCAGGGGAGTCTTCCAGTAATTCTGATTGCTCCCTCATGGCCACGCCGAGTGTGGTACGCGGACATAATCTCTATGGCGGAAGGACAGGGAATTCCTCTTCCGTCACGAGACGACCTGCTTCTGCAAGGTCCCTTCCGTCACCAGAATTTACCTCAGCTCAGTTTAACGGCATGGCTGTTGAAGCCAGTCTCTGGAGGGCTAGAGGTTTTTCCCCCAGAGTAGTAGACCCTTTAATGCGAGCCAGAAAGCCAGTTTCAGCTCAGATCTATCACCGGATTTGGAGAGCCTACATCAGGTGGTGCGAAAATAGGACATGTCCCTCGTCCTCCTTTCGTCTCCCTCGCTTGTTGGCTTTCCTTCAGGATGGCCTGGAGGCAGGGCTTCGGTTAGGTTCCCTAAAAGTTCAAGTATCGGCTCTTTCAGTGTTTTTTTATCTGAAACTAGCGGAGGTACCAGATATTAGGACTTTCCTTCAGGGAGTCTTGCATATTCAACCTCCCTATGTTCCGCCTACAGCACCATGGGATCTCAACCTGGTGCTGGATATGCTTAAAGGGCCTCCCTTTGAGCCATTACTTGGTGCAGATTTAAAGTGGTTGACCTGGAAGGTCCTCTTTCTTTTGGCTATCGCATCTGCGCGTTGGGTTTCGGAATTAGGAGCTCTGTCTTACCGAGAACCATATCTGGTTTTCCACGAGGACAGAGCGGTGTTAAGAACCCTTCCTTCCTTCGTTCCAAAGGTAGTTTTGGCTTTTCATCTGAACCAAAAAATTGTAGTTCCGGTCTTTTCATCTACTTCCCATTCGGATCAGCAGTCTATGGAAAAGTTAGATGTGGTTAGGGCTCTCCGCATTTATGTCAAAAGAACTTCTCAGATTAGACGTACCGATTCTCTATTTGTTCTTTATGATGCCAATAAGAGAGGCTGGCCAGCCTCAAAACAGTCCATTGCAAGATGGATTACGGCAACCATTAAACAGGCTTACATAAAGGCTAGCCGTCCTGTGGCGGAGAGACTTACCGCTCATTCCACCAGATCGGTAGGGGCGTCGTGGGCAGCAAGAAATGGGGCTTCTGCAGACCAGCTTTGCAGGGCAGCCACCTGGTCTTCTGTCCATACATTTACAAAATTTTACCAGTTTAATGTATTTGCATCAGCTGATGCAAATTTCGCTCGTAGTGCTTTGCGAGCGGGATTTTCAGAGAAGTCCCAATCTTAGGGGGCTGCTTTAGAACGTCCCCATGGTAAGCAGTGTCCCCCAGACTGGATGAAAGAGAAAAGAGGATTTATGTACTTACGTTAAATCCGTTTCTCTGATTCCGTCTGGGGGACACTGCGATCCCTCCCTTCTGCTTTTCTTCTGTATGCTCTTGTTTGACTGGCCTTTCCTCCTTAGGCTTTTTAATTAACTGAACAAGAGGGAGCAGGGGGATTGTAGAGGGGAGGGGTCTGTCGGCAGTGCTAAAGTTAACTAGTTAGGTGCCAACTCCCCAAGCTCCCTCCACAACCCATGGTAAGCAGTGTCCCCCAGACGGAATCCGAGAAACGGATTTAACGTAAGTACATAAATCCTCTTTTTAATCTGTGTAATATTAAAACAGCCTCAAAATGTCCCACCCATCCTCAATCACTCAACCCAAAATGTCTCCAGATCTCCATATGCCCTTCCACTTAGACCCCCATTTGCTGCAAAATTCTGCCACATGTCCTCCGGCCCACGTCTGCCACAGTATGTCCCACACACACTCAGATCGCACGTGTACTCTAAAATTCCTCACATCCCACAACCTCACTGAGAGTACCAGTGACCACCCACCACTAATGAGAAATAAGTACATTAATCACAATCTTTAACAATTAGCTACCACTAGTTAATACCACCCTGCCCAAAAGGTTTAGTTACTTTTGTATTCAGTAAATACGGTCTTTCCCGCAGTGGAAGGAGGCAGTTCGCATGGTGCTGAATGTACTGCACTGCTTATTTTTCACGTGATGCCGAAGTAGCTGCTACCTCCTGCTCAGATAAACGTCATCCGTGGCCCATCCTTGACATTTTCAATAGCAGTCAGAGTGTGAGCATAATCCTGTAAGGTGCTGCAGGTGACTGGTTGATGGGCTGCCCATTACCCATCAGTGCCTTGTATCGTCCACACTCACAGACCATGCTTTTGCCTGTGCTGCACAGCAGTATAGCTTATCAGAATAGTGATCTTTTCATCTTGCCTAACAATAGCATTCTTAGTGAGCTTTATCAGATCTCTCTTCCTCCCCTAACTCTTCCTACATCCAAGTTATAAATAATTTATCTTTTCATTAACATTTATTTTTGTTTTGCATAGTCCCCTGTAATTGTTCACCTGCTTATTAATATATATATATATATATATATATATATATATATATATATATATATATATATATATATTAGAAAATAAGGAATATTTTTATCAAAGGGGTCTATGTAGTAATAACATGTGGTGCCAGTAAGTATGCATCACTGCAATCACAAATACTTTTTCCTGTTTATCGGCAGCCTGAATGGAGGAAGTGCCTCCACATTGAGAGATCCAACGAAGCCAGAAAGACTGCAGCTGGATGCCAAGGAAACGTAATGCCATCCTGAGATGACGTTGCCTTTCTGCGGAATGCAAAGCATTTCAAAGCTTGTTGCATTGCAGAACTTTGCAGTCCTCATATTTAATCTATGGGGACTGTGTTAAAACATGTTAAGTGGGTTATGGCAGGAGAAATCTTTTCTATCTCCTGCCAAAAACCCTTCATATATTTTGTTATACATCTTGAGATTTACCATTTTACAGAGAAAACTGCTGTTTTCTCCGTTTTTAATGGCTGATCTCAGTTTAATACATAGACTCCAAGCTGTCATGTTCCTTTTATACTTCATGTCTTTTGAAAAATAAAAGAAAAAAATTGATCTGTAGTAATCGTCAACAATGAGTACAGTTACGCTTTTGTCATAGTGATAGATATGTGTACTCAACTTCTTCTTTTTCATGATTTGTGAAGTGTCAGTGTGTCAATGCTCTGGGACCACAAAAAAGGCAATTGCCAATAGAATGTACTACATATCTGGCAATCGGAAACCCAACAAAGATTTGCGACCTAACCTACAGGTGCTGTGCCTCTGCGCAAGTTCACCGTTTTGACAAATGCTGAGGGAGGAAAAGTGCTATTCTGTCTGTTTACAATCTGAATAACATAGATTCAAGCAAGCTAACATGCTGTTCTTTGTGTTTGACATGTTTTACAAGACAAAACTGATGGAGTATCAGGCAGCTATTTTTACCAATATTCATAATTATTTGATGACTGAGTGGCACTTTTCCATTGCTGTTATATATTCAATGTCGCTTGGGAAAACAAACAATATTGATGTTCACACACTTATATATGCAAATAAGTGTTTCTATGGCACCTCCATGTGTGTGCAGCAGGCTTTCATACAATATGTTCTGAGTTCAATGAGGCTGTCCATCTGTTATCCCCAGCAATATTATTGTTGTGCGATGCCTAAGTGCATGTAGACTATGTAACCACTTGACCTGGCTGTGGAACACCGTATGCATAATGGTCCCCTACAAGTCTGTCCAAGTATGATGCTTACCTGTGATCTTGTGGTGCCATAAAAATTGTCACTTATGGACTGACTTGGGAGTTATGGGTCTACCCAAAGAAACACAATTTGTGACTACTTTTCATGATTTATCACTAATAATCCTAACTTGGTGAGTACATAAACGTCTACAGTCAGCCAGAAGGTGACTGTACTCTCTACATTCTCTCTAGACCAGTGGTCAAAGTGGCAGTATGAAAAATGGAATGAAAATGTAAGTGAATGGAATTTAATAGTTTTAAAATTAAAGCCAAACGAGTTGTGGCGGTATGGCATACCACCGTATACAGCCACGCTTCGTCTGCTGCTCTACACAAAATATACCATCCCTTCTGGAAGATTCTAAATTATGACTGAATTATCTAAATCTGTATATTATAACAAATGTTCAATGTGAATATATGTGGTGCTACTCTATAGACGGTCATTAATCAACACAGAGAACAAGAGAAAAATAGTGTTTATAATAATTTAGTTCATTCCTAGATAACCAATATAATGCACGGATTTTTTAATTAAAATCACTCTTAAATGCAAAGTTTGATTTATTTCTACAAGATGTCAATTTTAAAACCAAAAAAATGTAAAAGCTGAAGGAAATGGTATAAGAGAGAAGAGTAAAATGTATTTAATTGGGTGCTGCCTGTTTAATTTCCAACTTTGGTATTTTTAATATATTCAGTATTTTTTTTTTTTTATATTACTTGACATGTAGGTTTTCATCATGGATAAAGGTGTGTGTATATGTATGTGTGTGTATATATATATATATATATATATATATATATATATATATATATATATATTCTTATATCTATCAATTATGTGTGTATATGTGTTATCAGATCTCTTTTATAAGGCAACATTTGCCTTGAGTACTCCTTTAAAGTCATATTGCCATGTGCTTATAATAACATAAAAGTTAGTTTGTAATTTTTATGATCAATGTGTTACTGCTTCCATTATCACAGAACAATGTCTTCCATCAAGATTGAATGTGTGGTCACTGAGACGTACAGGATTGGAGAGTCTCCGGTGTGGGAGGAAAAAGCAGGAGTATTGGTATATGTTGATATTACAGGACAGAAGGTCTGCCGGTGGAACCCCAGTACTAACAAAGTAGAGAGTGTGTCTTTAGGTAAGTTGAATACTAGTGGCATGGTCTAGGAAATATTCCTAAAGGGTTACCAAAATAAAAAAAAAATAATTTTTATACATAAAAATCTATTTCTCCTAGTCCATTGGCATATAGTGTATATGAGATAGGTGTGGCACAAAAGTTGTTGGTTATCCCTAGCTCCTCTGCCTCTATAACCCCCGTCCTGTTTAGGCTTCAGTTTGTGTTTAAGCCCTGCAGTAAAGCAGACAATAGAAAGATATACAACAGAGAAAGAAAAATAATAATAATCTCTGGGACAACAAAGACAACATGTCAAACAAATGAGAAACCGGAGCATCATGATACAAACTAGCATCCAGCCCATCCTGCAACAATATAAGAAACCTGGACAACTGAAAAGAAGAGGTAGGAAATCCCTTCTCTTACACCAGGCAATATATGTACTCCAGATACGATGATATATTTTAACTAAGCCCAGTTTGTGAGCCCGAAGCATGATTTGCACCATGCGCTCAGACAAACCCTTAGCTCGAAGGATCATAGCCACTATAATACTTTTTATAAATAACTTCTCTTGGAGCACTAATTCGCTCATTTGGCCTCCAATACCTCCTCTACGCTGACAACACCCAAATCTATATCTTTTCCCCTGACACCTCTCCTTCTGTACTATCTTGTGTAATCAACTGTCTTTCTGCTGTATCCACGTGGATGTCCGAACGCTACCTAAAGCTCAACATTTCCAAAACAGAGCTCATTATCTTCCCTCCTGCCAGAGTCACCACCTGCCCTCAAAACTCCCACACTGTCAATAACACCACAATCTCCTCAGTCTTCCAAGCCTGCTGCATTGGTGTCGCACTTAACTCTGCCTTCTGTTTTATTCCTCACATCCAGACTCCCTTCCAGTCCTGTCAACTCCACCTTAAAAACATTGCCAGAATACGTCCTTTTCTTACCCAACATGCTACCAAAACTCTTACCCATTCTCTCATCATCTCCTGTCTTGACTATTGCAACCTTCTGCTATCTGGCATTCCTGACACCCATATATCCACTCTTCAATCCATCCTAAATGCTGTTGCAAGACTGATCTTCCTCTCTAACCGCTCCACATCTACTACTCTGCTTTGCAAATCCCTATACTGGCTCTACCCTTAAATCTACCTTTGACCTGTGCCTTGTCTCGTCTCTGGTAACCATCTCTCATTCCTGCCTACAAGACTTCTCCCATGCTGCTCCCCACTTATGGAATTCCCTACCATGCTCAATCGGACTCCCACAGCCTCCAACTTTTTGAAAACCCATCATCTTTTTTTTTTAGAGGTGACCTTATCCCCAATAACACTATTCATACTAATACACCCTCACAACTGTCCCAGTCTCCCATCTGAACCACATTTGCTTCTCTTGTTTCAGTCGTACTCTCTTCCACTTAGAATTTAAGCTCTCTAATGATCAGGGTAATTCATACCCTTTGTTTTCATGTCTGCATTTATTTTGTCTATCTTGTATGTACTGTTTTGCCTACTGAACGGAGCTGCAGGGCACTGTGGCGCCTTACAAATCTACCATGATAATGGCTACTGGTGGGAATATGTAAACTAAATAGAACTGCCAAGGAACGGGCAAGGGGATCTACTGAGACAGCTAGAGGATCCTTTGAACCGCAAAGTCCAGCTCTTCTGTACCCAGACAAACGAGATGCCGTCATGTCCAGTTGACCCCACACGACTACCAAACAAGACTACTAAACACCTCTGGGCGGAGGGACCATTTGCTGGAATGCAGAGTCTGCCTGCTGAGAAAATACGCTTCCTAATTTTCCACCCCTGGGATGAAAATTGCAATGATGGCCTAAAACTGAGCTTCAGCCCACAAAAAGATCCAGTGCAGCTCTCTCATGGCTAAAGGACTCTTGGTGCTGCCCTGGCGATTGAAATATGCCACTGCCATTGTCCGACTGAATCTTCACTGCCCTTCCCTGCAGCACATATTGCATGCTGATTAGAGCGAAGAACACTGTTCACAGTTTCAATGCATTGATTAGAAGTTTGGATTTCGCCAGAGTCCAAAAACCCTGAAACCAGGCAATAAGACAGATGGCACCCCAACCCCGAAGGCTGGCATCCTTTGTAAACAAGGTCCAACCCTAGATCTAGAATAGTCGACCCCTGCAGAAATTGTTTATCTGCAGCCACCAAAGTAGTGACTGACACACACTATGAGAAAGATGGAACATCTGACCCAACAGATTCAGAAGGGATATGTTCCACTTGGAAGGGAGTTCCAGCTGGAAGTTGCGTGCATGTAAACTGGACCGCCTCGACCGTTGATACCATCTTTCCCAGAACCTTCATGCAGAAGTGTACAGAGAGGTCTGTTTGACAGCCAACAGAGATCTTGTCATTTTCTGTAAAGCCTGAATTTTGACCAGAGGCAAGAACACCTGCCTTTGTTGGGTGTCAAATAGAAGTCCTAAAATTGATCATCCATTAGGTCAGAGTTAATTTGGACTTCTTGAAGTTGACTATCCAACTGTGGGACTTCAGAATCTGGATCTACCTGTGTTTAAAGATTTCAGATTCTGAATCGGCCTGACCCAACAGTCTGGTTTTGGAACAATAATTTGTTGTCTGGGACACTAAGAAGACAACATACTTATATATTGGAATACTGTCTGCATTGTCCTATTATATGTTAATCTGGTTGCAGCAACCTGAATACCCGCTGGTCCCCAAGTGAATCCTACACAGCACTTTCTACCATTCCCAGCAATCAAGAGCAGGGAATGTAGCTAAAACACCCCCATTTCATGTTTTCTTTATTATTTAAAGGATTGACGTACAGAAAAATGTATAAACTTATGGTTTTGGTTGTTGTTTATCATGTGACCTGATATGCTAGTTTTCTTTTAGGTCCACTTACAGATTTGCCCTTTTTAGCCTGTTTCAGTGGCACACTGGGCTTTATTTATCATGTGACTTAGCCCTGCAGTTTTCTTTCTGTGGTGGATTGTGCTGTAGAATTTTGTGGCTTATTGCTGTTTTGATTCTATATACGCATGTGTGTTTAGTGCTGTTTGCTTGAGAATATGAGAATAGGAGGTCATAGACCCAGAAATGTTGCAGATCTTGAACACAAATCAACTTTTAGGTTACAAATAAGTGAAATCTATATTTTTTGTGAACAACTCATTCCAAAAATTAGCTAGGTTGGAAAATATTATTTGGTCAATGCCATTAAATAGTGGGATCTTTGTTTTGGAACTGGATGCTTTAAATGATAATCATCTTAACTTATGAGTAATCAGGTAACTGAAGAGCTGGAATTTTTACAAATGTGTTTTGCGTGTGTTTAAAATTGGTCACTGGTATGATTGCACAGCAAACAAACCACTCGTCCAGAAACCAATGAATTGATGCATATGTGACCACACCCTAGTGTGTACTTGCTGAATGTCCACTGTTTAATATGGTGGAGTCCTCTCTGGAAACAGGTTGTGCAAAAGAAAAAGGTGCTTTTGGCTTTGTGGAAACGCCACACCAGTCTAGGCCAAGGGTGGCAAATGTGTAAGTGTGGCACCCTGCTCCCTTTGCAAGTCATTTTAAAATGACTAATGTTGTGTCTATTTATATAGTATAGATATGCAATAAGGGGGTCAGTTAGGACCGAATTGTATCCATTTTGTTTATTTAATACCTATGGGGTGCAGTAACAATGTAGGCTATTGAGAGCTTATGTGAGGATGGGACATAGAAAATGGCCTGAGGGGGAGGGGGGGGGGGGGTCTGTAACTCGTGTCCTTCCAACAGATAGTAAACAATTCCATTCTAGCTGTAATGTTTCCCTTACAGTTAAGAAAATGAAAACAGATATCTGGTTGTGTTTTCTAAAATATTTTCCAATTTTCATACCATTACCTTTTTTCTGCTTTTTTTTCTTTTTACCTTCTCCAGAAAACTGAGGGCTTGTCAGCACATGTATGCTGGGGAAATGGGTAATAACGCATGAAAGCTAATGCAAGGTTTTAAATTTGGTTTATATTGCATTTTCCATATAAAGCACTTCTACCAATATAAGGTCTGATTTAGAATTAGGCATTGATTCAACAAGAAGGTGCAGTGTTGCACCTTGGCAAAACAAAGTTGCATTGCAGGAGGGAAACACATATTGTGGAGAGTGGCAGTGTTGGCACTGTTACAATATAGCTGCCACGGTATTTGTGTGCTACATATAAAACCAAGCTGTATGTTCCCTGCAACGAAAAAATTACATTTGTATCCTTTGCATTACAACATGTGTACCCTTTAGCTTAATCTGAGGCCTATAATATATTATGCTGGTAGCGTATTCAACGTTGCATTCCAAAATTTCCCTACGTTAATGCACACTATTTATGCATTTTATTTACATGTGAACAGGGTGAAAAAAGAAGATAAATGTGAACGAGCCCTCGGGAACTGATTTGTTTAGAATTCTGATCATGACAATAAAACAAAGGCATCAGAGTATAATTTTTGAAGTGATTCTCTTGAAAGATGATACCCTATTTTTGAATCCTATCTATAGAAAAACCAGTTGGCTCTGTTGGACTTCGGAAGTCAGGTGGCTATGTTGTTGCCACAGGTACCACATTTGCAGCTCTGAATTGGGAAGACCAGTCAATAACCTCCCTCGCTCAAGTTGATGAAGACAAACCCAACAATCGTTTTAATGATGGCAAAGTTGACCCAGAAGGGAGATTTTTTGCAGGTGAAGCATCCCTTCGAATTCCCTAGACAATTCAATACTATCAAACAAAATGCTATAAATATATATATATATATATATATATATATATATATATATATATATATATATATATATATATATATATATATATATATGCAGTACATAAACACATGATATATATCATTAGAAATATACAGATCACTTTATAAGGCACTGCTGAATTCTTATTTGTGTCCTTAATAACATTTTTTTTATTTTGTTATATGAAAGACAAAACTCAATAATAACATATACTTTAACAAAATATTTTGCTAGTTCAAAACACTATTTTACATATTAACAGGCAAAAAAAATGTATCTGGAAATTCAGCACCTGAAAGTGATAATTCTATTTCCTATGCACGCAGGGTTCAGATCTCAATGATTGGTTCTTATGGACTCAGAACCAAGTCATGAATTCAGTGTGTCCCTAACAAAATCACTGATTTTAGTAAAAATAAAATGCACCATGCTCTAGATACATCCTTAAAATCTGGAATGAAATTCAGTTCACATCTTTAAATTACTGCATTTTATCTAAAACTAATGTCAACATTATCCTGTTGTTTGTAATATTATGCTTACACATTTGTATACTCAGACACCTCTTTGTAGTTTTAGACTGAATGATGATTTGTATTGATTCTTCATAGGTACCATGTCTCAGGAAATCCGCCCTGCAGTTGTGGAGAGAAACCAAGGTTCATTATTTACCCTGTATCCAGATCACTCTGTGGTGAAACACTTCGACATGGTGGATATCTCTAATGGTTTAGATTGGTCTTTGGATCACAAAACCCTCTACTACATAGATAGCCTTTCCTATGCAGTTGATGCATTAGACTATGACGTGAAAACAGGAAAAACTTGTAAGTCTTTCTTATTTGAATTTGTGTGTTATACATTGTGGAGTTTATTATTTGTAATTTAGAAGTGTACCATATTTTGTATAATATAAAACATTTTTTTTAAAATTCTTATAGTTTCGGTTCATTGTAACCAGAATGTCACAGAGAAATGTAGTGGACCCGCCTGCCACTACTAGTTACTGCTGCTCACCTAGAGAAGCGGTGTGTTCAATGAGCCATGGACAGCCGCTGTGAGCCAAATGTTACACAGAAAATGTTGTTCTGTACATGCTTAATAAAATAAACTACAGCCATCTCAAGGTATTCCTTTACATTGGGCAATAATATGGTGTATTTTACATCTCAATAGTATAATTGCTTTTGTACTAGTACTGGAATATTTTATTTTATGTTGGCATTTTTATCAGCATATTCTATCTTGCTGGGGTTTATCAGAAGCATTTTACATATTGCTGGGATATTGCATTTTGCTTGTGCAATATTACTAATGTTTATGCTATTCACTGTTGCTGGGCATATTTTATATTAATGGGAATTATTACTTTAGGGCATATTATTCATTATTGGTCTAAGTAATGTGGAATGGTGTTCAGTGATATGAGACACTTAGTTACCTCACTAGTCAAAAGCTCCCATCACTCCACTGCTGCAAGTGTCTACCTACAGCTACTGCAAAGCCTACCTAAACATAATGTGAAAATGTGTCTTTATTCATGGTTAGACTATGGAATGGCAATTGTACTTTTAGTAGCTTTGGTTGAAATCAATCTTGAAGAGAATTGAAGTTTTTTTTGTTTGTTTTTGGATCAAGCCCAGTGAGGTAGTTCATTTGATTTAGCACATTTGTATAAAGCTATGCATCTTCATTTTTGGATGATATAGATTACAATTACTGGTTATCCCCACAGCGAACCGCCGCCATGTCTACCAACTGCAGTCAGATGAAGGGATCCCTGACGGCATGTGCATAGATGCAGAGGGGAAACTTTGGGTCGCTTGTTATAATGGAGGAAGGGTGATCCGTATAGACCCTCAGGCTGGTAAGCTGTATAGACATTTTTTAATTTAGTTTTTACATTTTCCGTTTACATTTCATGCTATAGGTTATCATTTCTATTTAATATTGCATTTTTAGTATAATGAAATCTTTTAGCTTTAGCACTGCCATGAACTTAAGTTACTTCTGGCCACAACTGCAATCGGGTAGCCATGTACATAAATTATGTCATCCATTTATTCCTGTTCTGTAATGATTGTAGTCAGTACCACAATCATGCGGGAGGCAGCCAGCATCGCATTGCTGGAGCGATCTGCACTCTGTGAAGCTGTAAGTTTGTACCACTGTTATGTCTGTATTAAGGACTTTGTCTGAAATCATGAGCTGATTTGACCTCCAGGTTGCCCAAGCGGGAGTGATGAGACAACTCTTTGGTCAGCCAATCACTCCATGGCCCAGTCAATGCTGTTGGTTCACCTCCAGTAACAATATAATTAATATATAAAATGAAAAAGGCTGCTCATTCCAGAAATTATATATAATTATAAGGAGGATTCTAGACCACAAATAAATGGGGAGTTAATCCAGATAAAGACATACAAATAAATAAGCAAATAGACTAAATGGATTAGAGAGAAATTTTGCAGAAATCAAGTAGTTCGCCTAAACAGGCTGTTTCGCAGAGGTGTATAATTCTGGGAAATGAGTTTGGCTTTTGCTTCACCATTTTCTGAAATTGATAGTGTATGAATAGAGCTGGGACCGATAATTAATTCATTCTGCTGTATGGTGTGGTTGGGTAGGAGATTGTGTAAAGTTCTACTAATTGCGCTTGGCTGGTGTGGGTATATGTGTAGATGCGCTATAGAAAACTAGAAAAAAGTAAAACGTATCTGTTCGCAGCCATAGAGTGCAGGCTGTAGTTTTCTTGGCTGTTGTCCGTGGGGTCTAGTTGTGGTGGAATGGTCCTTGTCAGCTGTTCCCAATGCGTTGAGCTCAGATAAAAATTGTGCAGTTTGTTATTGTTTGTAACAAGGCAGAGAGTGTGAGTTGGGTCTGTATGGGTCGGGGTGAGGGGTAGGAGATTGGGTGTAGGTGGGTAAGGGGGTGGGTTACGCAGCTGGTGGTGTATGGAGTAGGGAGGACGTGTAGGTACAGATGGAGGGGGGGGGTAAGGATAAGAAATATATTCCTATATAGTGGTGAGGATTGTAAAGGCAGAGAGGTTGGGTGGTGTATGGATAGACAGTTTGAAAAGGGCTAGATGTATAATTAGAGGTTGATGGCAGAAAAAGAAGTAGATATAATACGGCAGTGATATGAGTGTGAAAATACGAGTAGAAATAGGAGTATTGGTATATATAGTATATATAGAAGGTAGAAGTGTGGATGAAAGTACAGGTAAAGGAGTTAAATATTCTGGAACTGGAGTATAGCAGGGTATAGGGTAGTAGAGAAGGGTGAGTGTGTAAGTGTAGTTTGGGGGGATTATTGTGGAGAGGGGGAATATTGGGTTATAGTGTAAAATTTGGGTTATAAAAATTAAAATAAATGAGGGGACAGAAGTTGGGACACTATTGAAAAGAGATTCAAAAGTAAGATGGGATCTATGTATTCCAATTTAAATGTTCATATGTGTCAGGTGGGAGATGGGCAGGGTAAAAATCAGGAGAGGGGGATATAAAGTGGGGGGTGCAGCGGTCTGTGGGAGTGGGTGAAAATAAAGGGTGTGTAGGTAAGAGCAGATAGAGGACAATAGATGAATTAGAAAAAAAGAGAATTTGAGTGAAACTAAATCAAGTAAAATACATCAAATCAAACCAAATAAGAATATGATATAACAAATGCTGTGGTTGGGTAGGTCTGGGAACATTTATGATCAGATTCTGCCTGCCAAATACTGAATAAGGTAAATATTCTGCAGAACACCTTAAAAATTTCGCTCACCTCTAAATTGCTGGATTAGAATTTTGAGTGCTATATATCAAAGTTCTAATTACATGATATAGTTAAATCATTCCAAAGTTCTTAAATATTACGCACAGATGACCTCATAAAGATATAGTTAAAAAGACAATGTTATCATGTGCCCATACACTGTAAGCTTGCAGGCAGGGCCTTCTTACATCTCTGTCTGGATTTCCCAGTATTGTTTTATTACTGTGTTTGTTCCCAGTTGTAAAGCGCTAGTGAAAATTACAATCATGATATACATATGGACAGCTAAATTAAAAATCTTGCAAAATTCCTGATAATATAATGCAGATTAAATAATCTAATGTATAATTAATTGAGACATCAAAAAGAGTAATAAAGTTCAGTAATTCGTTAAATAAAATATGCAAAGTCACTATAAAATGAATGTTCCACCACCCTCTTAAATGAGTGTATGTATGTGTAACTCATAGTTGCTGATATTAAAAATACCACCTTCTTTAATCTATATAGAATCTGCAATGTAGAATTGGGTGAATCCAAGGCACGGTTGGTAGATGTTAGATCCAATTTGTTCCTCCATAACTGGTGATATAAACTGGTTATCCATATGGTAAATATACCAGTCCCTGATGAGGATTCCGAAGAACAAGTGGTCTAGTTGGCCACCTGCAGAGCAGTCGCACGTTCTACAACTTCACATGAGGATTTACGCCCGATAGACACTGATGTCAACCACAGATTTCACATCCTACACATTTCTCTCGTGTCTCTGAGCTTCATCAGGGTTCGTGAACCGAGTGATTAGTTGATTATAAATAGGGGTGACTAATCAATTAACTGGCAAACACATCCATAGCTGGAAAGATCCATCAGTACACAGGACAATCCTAAATTTATAGGAAAGGATATGATACATTGCCACTTATTTGTACAACCCATTCACAATACAAAGGACACCCGTAAAGGAAATAAATATATAATTGCAGAAACATCATAAAAATTTTCATCTAAAATTCACATACATACGATCATATGCATGTAGGAACAAAATGAATGCCATCTTTAGTGCTATTAAAAATAAAATCCATTTAAAACTTTTTTAAATGGGTAGATTATAATTTTGAGCGCTATATATCAATTTCTGTTTTTTTCTTTTACTTATTTGTGTGAACTTTGTTCACACTCTGGGAATTCAAGTATGACCTGTTAACTTGTCTGGGGGTAAATGTATCAAGCTGCAAGTTTTCTGCAGGTTTGAAAAGCGGCTTAGTCGCCTATAGCAACCAATCAGATTCTAGATATAATTTTGTAGAATGTACTAAATAAATAACTAGAATATGATTGGATGCTATAGGAAACATCTCCACTTTTCAAACCTACCGGAAACTCGCAGTTTGATACGTTTACCCCCTGGGCTCATGAGTGAGATTGATGATCTTGATGTAAAACGTCAACCATGAAAGGGTTAATATACTAGCATGTTATTTATCACACACATCATGATTGTGTTTTCTGTATGAGTTATCTACAAATACATTACTGTACTTTGTGCTATTAAATTGGATATGAAACTGATTGTCTATACTGCAGGGAAGGTGATTCAGACTGTAAAACTACCAGTGGATAAGACGACATCTTGTTGCTTTGGAGGAAAAGATTATTCAGAAATGTATGTCACAACGGCATGTGATGGGATGGATGAGGAGTTGAAGGCCCGTCAGCCCCAGTCTGGGGGAATATACAAGGTCATTTTTTTTTCTTTTGATCTGTCCACTGGATGTGCACAGTTTTTGTTTTTAGAAAACCCAGATTTTTAAAAAAAATGTTTTGTCTTTCTCATTGATATGTATTGTGTGCGGATATCCACAGTATGAGTAAAGATTATGGGCAGGGTAGTGCATTTTTATCTGAATGGCTCCATCTTTAAAAAAAAAAAAATGTAGTATACTTTCCTAATAATAACAACAAAACCAGGGTATCTACGTTGAAAAGCACTCCATATTAAAACCAGAGAACATTAGTTCCATATATTGCAGTACATGTTAAAAACTCGCTCCAAGGTCTTCCCCATGTGTGCCAGACTCTGGCACAAGTCAGCCAGCTTAACTTGTATTGAAATGTATGGAATTCACACAAGGGGGATTGGGACTTTAATGTGGCCTCCTGGTAGGTGTGGCCAAACTGTCAGGTGGGGTCAATGGCGATGGAGTCAAATGCACCTTGAAAATATGAAACTTAACATTAAACTCAAATTCTTCAGTTGTCATATGGAGAAGGAATACCAGGTAACGTATCGTCATGTCTAATTTTGACACCCCAGACTTCAGATGAGGCATTGTCGCGATATTACATATTCTGTACATAACAAAATAGATTATCAAACCACTAAATTGCTGTGTTCTGTTTTAAAAGACCGCTCAGTTTAGTTACCATTTAATGTTAACATTTTATCTTTTTCATTAGAAAATAATAAAAGCATTACTCCTATTGAATATATTTTTCTCCTTTTGGCAGATTACTGGACTTGGTGTAAAAGGATTACCACCCAATGAATTTGCCGGTTAAATAAGAGTCTTAACTTTGCCAATGTTTCTGTTTTAACGAATAACCTAATGTGTAAACAGTGAAGTAAAGCTAACCAAGGTTGTCTAATAATAATACTATATTGCTCAGAATTTTATAAACGTTTCTCTATTAGTACAATATGATTGAATCTGTAATGTATTGCTTTTTCTCCACATAGCAATAAGAAATTAAATATGTCTCTGTGCAAAAGTAGCCTGTTCATTGCATGTGTAAAGTAATAGGTTCATCTGGTGGTAATGCATCTACAATGCCTGGTAGGCAGATGGAAAGCTCACCAATGAGCATTACAGCACAGGACATTTACTATAATTACATTTGGGTACAAAACTTTCACTGGACCATGGCAAGACTTTCATTGATTAGATACACTAGACTGGTAAAAGTTTGGCTGTTGTGATTCAATGCAAATTGTGTAGTAAAAAGATTATCAACAGAATGTTCACGTTTTTGCCAGTGTCACTACAAAAGTTAATTTTATATATTTTTCGAGAGAGCTTTCTCATGGGCACTATATACATGAAAACAAAGTTTATATGAATAAGAAATATGAATACTGTGTAGGTGTGGTCTATGTGGGCCATAATAAAGTTTGTACACTATACATGTCTGGTTATTTTTCTTCCTATATTTTTTGCTTTCATTAATATGAACAGACCTTATATAAGCTTCTGTGGAGTGCTGCCAACTATTGGCCAGGGGGGAAAGTACAAGTGGTTCATCTTATTGCACATGCCAGTATAAGGCAATATTGCACCATCAAATGAACTCTCTCCCCTCTTGCCAGCCTGCCAATGATAAGCTGAGGTTGTCAGTGGCATGTCATGAGAGAGCTAACGAAGAGCCTATTATGGAATGTAGACCTATGGGCCTCTTTTCCTGCTCGGGGACCCTGGTGTAGCATCAGTGAGGTTTCAACAGATGTGCAAGTAGCTGCAGAAATAGTAACTATTAACAGATTGAATGATGTGCTAACAGAACATAATGATTGTCGGCCAATGCACTAAAAATTGTGACCGCTATCATGATTGCTTCTTCCAGCCAACGCACTGGAACCAAGCTGAGTGCCACCCGCCAAATGCCAGCACGTAGATGTACATTCAGCAGTTTATTAGCTTTTATTTATAAACTAACAAAGGTTAGCAGCAGATAATTCAGTACATTGTCCAGGTGTGTTGAAGTTAAAGATGATGCTTTTATCATTGAGTAAAAAATTACTAGCTACTTCTTACACTGCAGCAACATATCTCGGGGCCAACTGTCAATTTCTATTTTCCTGTCTATTATTATTATTTTTTATTACTACCATTTATTTATATAGCGCCACTAATTCCGCATCGCTGTACAGAGAACTCACTCACATCAGTCCCTGCCCCATTGGGGCTTACATTCTAAATTCCCTAACACACACACACACACACACACACACACACACACACACGTCCATTTGAAAGCAGCCAATTAACCTACCAGTATGTTTTTGGAGTGTGGGAGGAAACTCACGCAAACACGGGGAGAACATACAAACTCCACACAGATAAGGCCATGGTCGGGAATTGAACTCATGACCCCAGTGCTGTAAGGCAGAAGTGCTAACCACTTAGCCACCGTGCTGATCAAAAAATACAAAACCGTTAACAAACCACAGTACAGTGATTATCACAAAAGGCATACAAATTATTCTACCAATATTACACAATGCCATACAATAAGGGGATCATGTTACAGATTGTATGCAAACACATATTAACAGAAGCCTAAAATGTCTGTCAATTTTTTTTAATAATCTAATGCAATATTGTAGTTGATATTGGACAATTGACCCAATATGACTGCATGAGTGACTCAAAAACCACCGCAATATTCTAATTGAAATTGATTTGATAGTTATTGAACATGTTAGTGATCATTTTCCGACTGCATTTACCATCAGCTTGTGTGCAGTCATCTTGTGATTGCATTAACATGCCCTAATAATGCAGTATGAGGCCATTTTGCCTAAGGGGGCAAATATCTCAATCTTATCCGTGTGTGTGGCCAAAATGGACATTGACCTTGTAATTTAGAGCTTGCAATGAACACCAGGATAGACGCTTGTGTGGCTTTATAGGTTTTATAGGTACAGAGCACACTTGAGACACATTAAAGAAGTGGAGTTGTTGGTGGGAGCAGCTGGGAGTAGTTTGTTTTAGGATGAGCATGAGGTTTCAGATCTTAAAAGTATCTGATATGACAGGGGTGCAGAGTTTCAATGTTTCTATTCAGAAGAAGTTCTGTAGTGGTGCGAAGACCCAACTACTAAAGATAAAGTGGCAAATGGTGTTTGTAGTGAACATAGGGGAATTACAGTTATAGGGATTAACCCATAATATTGTTGGGAATAAGGCCTAATCATAACTGCAGTGTAAATATGGTATACCAAATGAATCCATTGATTGAGCTACTAAGGTGTAAAATGTGAAATCAGAGGGTCTGGGGACCCTTCCCACCTCTATGTTAAAAGATAACTGCACCCCTTCCAGGGAAAGCTGAGCAGCTTCAACGGCCATTGGGGAGAGCTACATCCTGACATAGGAGAATTTTTTGATGCCTAAAGAGACATTAGACAGACAGGAGGAAGCTGTTCACAGATTGTGGTCTTACACAAGGAGACCACTTGATGAATGGCTATATTTTGTATAGGCAATTATATTTCAATTTCTATAATACCACTTAAAATCAATTAAAGTGGTGATCAACCACATATTCATCAATAGCATGATGAAGGGCAGCCCATATGTCAAAGCATGCTGACACAATGAAGTTGTGAGAATGAGTATAAGCTCAACTAATACACTGGACCTAGGCCTGTTTGGTATAAATAAATTGGTAAATTCATAGTGGATCTATTAATAATAAAATTGGGCTGCGTGACACTCCACAGCAAAGTTAGGTCACATAGTAGAATTGGGTAATAAATCAGGCAGCATGCAAATGCTGATTGTAAACAGTGTCACTGACTACAACCCCTGAAGGTGGAGACAGGTGTGGAATTGTCTTAAAAAAGGGGGGAACAGTTACAAGAAATTGTCAGTCTTTGGGAAATCAATCATAATTGATAAGCTGTCAATCTTCAAGCCAATTTTCCCTTTGTGCAGAATATACCACTTGTCTGTTAAACTCTGAATTTAATCCCTTTATTTTAAATCTTTTTTGCTTATGTATGTCATGTCAATTGTTAATTGTTTTTTTTTATAACCTGTAAGCATTGTCCTTTTTGTATATTAAATATAAAATGTAATTAGTAATTTCCTTATTACTCTAAACAAATTCACTGCCTGTTTAGAAGAGGGAGAGATTGCTTGGCTGGGTTAACACTTTAGATACCAGTGTGTGAAGTGTTAACTATTTTAGCTACCAGAGCCCAGAGGGTGTGCAATTGGGTAATTAAGTCATAGGTTCGCTACGGGCCTTATACGTAGCTGGTAGCAGTTGCGGAGGAGTGTGGAAGCGTGTGTCTCTTTTGGGAAAGGGACTAGCTAAATCTGTAGCCTCAGAGTGCGAGATCAAGAATGGAATCCTGTGTGTTCCTTTGCAGTAAGCTTCCAAGTCACGAGTGCGCAGAGGCAGGGCCATCTTTTACATTGGGCACGATGGGCAGGTGCCCGGGGGCCCCATGGGCAAGGGGGCCCCATAGGCAGGGCTCTTAATTAGAATAAATAATCCTGCAAAAGAAAAAACCTACAAAAAAAACCTTCAAGGGTCACTTAGCAAGTACATCTATCTATCTCTATCTCTATATATCTATATATCTATATCTCTATACATCTATATATATATATATATATATATATATATATATATATATATATATATATATATATATATATTATATGTAGGGGCCCCTGTGCACTGCTTTGCCCGGGGGCCCATAATGTTGTTAAGATGGCCCTGCGCAGAGGGCAGTAAAGGTAGTCAGGAGAGATTTCCTGACAAAATAGAGGTGATATATTGATTGACTCTGAAAATATGATAAGATATTAAATCAGGCAGTGGCTATTCCTGACAGTGTTTAATATAATTTTTGGCTAGCAGCTGAATACGAGGGTACTATTTTTTTATGCACATCTGTAGTCGTCTTATGTGCACTGGTTTAGCTTAAAAAAAAAAAAAAAAAAAAAAAATTGTCATACAAATAGCTGCATTTGCAAAACATTCACTGCATCTCTGCAATTTATTATTGGTTTATGTAGCCCTCTGGAAGCCAAAAAAACTTGCTCATTCAGAGTGGAGGCTAGATCCCATGTAGAAAGCAAGATATAATGCCTTAAGAATGCAGATGTGTTCTGTTAGTCTTCTGATCGCTTTTATTTCAGTTGTCTCAACTTTAGTTCTTTATGAGCAAAGTAACATGGAACTTATGTGAGTACTCTGTCACTCTCGTTTTCTATGTTTCCGCATCTCTTACATCTGCTTTCTATCTCCCCTTCATTTACACAGGTATCAACTTAGATAATGTCATATGTACTTTTGAAAAGGAAATAAATGTCAGTATTTGTTTTTCTAGTGTTAAAATGTATGTGTGTGTGTGTGTGTATATATATATATATATATATATATATATATATATATATATATATATATATATATATAATTTATTGATTACGTTGTATTCGCAAGTTTCTCAATTGATGCAAATTATAAACCCTATGTGACAGAATGGATGTCCTATGCCACCCTGCCGTGTGTGTGTTGAGGACCAGCTGGACTTGCATTGCCACCGTCCCCTTTTTTTTTTTTTTTTGTTTTGCTGATAGCAGGAAATGCTAAGTAAGTTTTTCACGTGACGTGGCCAACACTGATTTAACCTTAAAACGTCACCTTTCTTTCCTGCGGCCTTTTTTTTGTCCTCTGTGTTAGAACCTGTCTGGGCGATGTAGACAGCAAATCTGAGGAAGTCACAGATTGACTTTTGTAAGTTCAATTGTGTTCAATGCAAACTACATGAATAGTGCAACCAGTTTCCTTTAGGAAAGTGATGTAAATTTTGTTAATTCCACATCTACAGGATACATCACATCCTGATGGTAATTATTGAAAATATTTTATCAGGAATCATGGGTCCAGGGAGGATCAGGAGGCGGCGATACCACCATGCTGCCATGCGTGTCACAATGTGTATAAAAAGAGCACTGGTTTGTACTGAAATGTATCATTATTGTTCTATCTGACCTTCTGATCACTGGTACTTTAAACCGGTGTGAACTGTCCTTGTTAGGACGCTTGAATTAATAAACATAATTTTGTTTCCAGATCCTGCGACTGCTTCTCTGCTGTAATTCCTGTGACCTACAGATTAGACCCAAATCTAATCCGTTCTCTGGCTGTTCTGAGGTTGGAAACCAGTGTCTAGCATCAACGCTTTGCCCGTTACCCAGCAGCTCTGGCCACTATGATAGACCAGGGAGGAACCATCCACAGCATCCTGATCTACCGGAAGAGGTCAGGGGTACCGGCACAGGTGCCCAGTAAAGGCGGTACACCAGCAGCAACAGTTACCCAGAAGGAAGCGGTTCTCGGTGTCTGTGTAGGAGCCTAGTGATGGCAGCATTGTAAGCCTTACTACTGTGGTTAGAGGGCACAATTTGGGGAGAAAGAAAGGGGATGGTGGCAAAGTAAGCTCAGCCGGTTCCCAGCAACAACAGACAGGGTGGCATAGGCGGTCCATCCCTTAACCTTGGAGCGAAAACATTTTAAACTTTAACAAAATTCACATTATTCTATGATTTCCTAAACTTTGCTGTCTACTCAGAGATTTCCTATCTCTTTAGCAAGACATAACAGGTGATGGCCTCCTGCTGTGCTTTCAGGAAAAAAGACCTGTTGGTCACTCGCAGTACTAAATATACCCAATACAAAAATCGGTACATTTGGAATGATTTCAATTAATAGCGCACTGTGACAATTTATATGTATAGAATAAATTATTTGTAAGTGATCCAAACCCACCCTAGCATTAATTAACATATAGAAATCAATAACAAAAATAACATTAAATGGAAGGGTGGTTTCTTTTTTTATTAATAAATGTTTGCTCATCCATGCAATCATATAAACGATGAAACCATCCTCTTGCAGTCACTTCCTCTATTATTTAAGAAAATTCAGCATTTGCTGGGTTTATTTTGCAAGAAAGGAAGAACAAAATAGAACAATTTCTTCATTACTGTAATGTCGCATAAAAAAAAACAAAACAGCACAGTTGCTTAGTGGTTAGCACTTCTGCCTCACAGCACTGGGGTCATGAGTTCAATTTCCAACCATGACCTTATCTATGTGCAGTTTGCATGTTCTCCCCATGTTTGCATGGGTTTCCTTGGGGTGCTTCAGTTTCCTCCCATACTCCAAAAACATACAGGTAGGTTAATTGGCGCTATCAAATTGACCCTAGTCTCCCCCTCTCTCTCTCTCCCCCTCTCTCTCTCTCCCTCCCTGCAAGTCAAGCGTTTTCAGTCTCTTATTACTGTGTTTATGCATCATTGTCTACTCTCTAGGAATGTCCGGGAGACTCCCAAATTTCTGGGAGTCCTCCCGGGAGAGCAGTTTAACCTCTTGGATTCCGGCTGTTTGGTAAATTAAACAACAATCGCAATCAGAGGAGCCGATCAGGATTCTCTGTCTGCCTGTCACTGCCGACTCAGATCTGCACACAGTGTGCGACTGCAGGCTGCATGTCCCTTCTAGGGAGGATGTGATTGCCCCGATCGCTCCCCCTTCCCCCCCTGGATCTGCCACTGACATGCACAATAGAAGGAGCGGGACCTGGCCACTGATACATTTATATAAATTGCCTTCAGAGGGGGTTTATCAAGCACACTAAAATAATGATATCAATATGGTAACAGTAAAGTAGACGGTAAACCTATGTTGCAGCACTTTTCATAAATGTGCTCTACACTGTCACCATTTCACTCTTCTTTTAGCATGAGGTAATGATTATTTCTACCTGTTCTTTGAGTCTCCAGCACATTGATCTGCAGATGATCACAGCCTCTGTCTACTCCACTACCCTTGTGGTAATCGCTCTGTAGACCATCGCTACCAGTCTCCGGTGTAGCCAGCATACTGTTCTACTGACTTGTGCTCCCAGTATATTGGCTCCATTGTTTCCCAAGGAAACTCTCCTAGGCCCTCAGTTATCCTGATTCTTCTCATTTGTGGTATCCTCAGTTTTGGTCATAGTCTTGGTTCTCACTACAGTTTCGCTCATCAACTAGGAGAACCGTGACCCGTGAAGTCCAAACTCCTTGTGGGAGCCTCTGGCGAAAACCTCCCTCTCCATTAGACTCTACACCTTCTAGGAGGTAGAACCAATGTGAGCAGACTGTACGGGCACTCCTCTGACCCTACCGGTTGTGACATGGGCGATAACTACTAATCAGCAACTTTTTTGGTCAGTTTTCAAACCGCAACACATTGACTGCGGTTTTCACCTTCAAACCACAGGAGTTACTGTTCAGCAGTTTGGAGTGTGAAAACTCAAACCGCATGTAGTTTAGGCAAGACCACTGGAATAAAGAGGTGGTTGTAAAAGGTGAGATAACTCAACCGCATCTTGTTTGAGTTATTTGTCCATTCAGACCATGAGGAGGCACATGCATTTATTAATTATGAAAGCAATCATTTTGTATTGATTTAAGGGGCAAAAATATCATTATTGTTATTCTTTATTTATAGAGCGACACAATTGGGCTACAGCTTCATACAGAGAGCAAACAACAAAACAATACAGGACAATACAATTAACAAATAACACTCCAACTCTCAACATAGCTAATAATAGCTTAGATGACCACTGGAGTGCAAGGACTATATTCAGCGCAAGATGAAACTTGTGCCATGATCATGGGCATGAATGACAAGATCAGAGCCACTGATAGAGGTGTGGTCACTCCCTGGACCTAGTGTTCTCCTATCTCTGTGACATCTCCAACTCCAATTCTGTCTTCCCCCTCTCTGATCACAATCGCCTTTCCTTTACCCTTGCTCCACCGCTCGCACACTGCGTCCCATCAACAGCACTGACCCCATCATCTTTGCGTCCTCTCTCGAACCCTTAAACTACATAACATTGATGCTCATCTGCTTTTCCAAAAACCTTCAAATTATAACATATTCTAAATAATATAACTATATAAGAAATAAAGACTGGGACAAATATTACATTTTAGCAAAATAGGTCACAGTTTATTTAATGATTGAAATATTTTGGTGGTGGAAAAAGCAACCGCTGAACTGCTCCAACTGATGACCTGAAACCAAATGAGTGGATGGCCAAATAGGCCCTAAATCCACATAACCAAGGATAAACTCCTTTACTGTATGGCCGATACTAAACCTGGAGTTCTAGTAACTAACACCGACTCTAGACTCACAATGACAATGTTCATATAAACAGTTAAGGGGTCGTTCACACAAAGGACCATTATCTCGAAGAGGGCAGTTACGTGTGGCCAATCACCTATAGCCCCGTGTGTATCAGTCGCTGTTCGCAGTGCCTGTTCTGTATCAAGGAGAAAACAAGGTTAGTGACAAACAAACACATATATTAATAACTACTCCAACTAGGATGGGAGGGGGTTTTGTGAAGAAAAACTTAGGCTGAATAACTGGCAAATGATGGTTATATAAACCTTAACCACTCCCCCACCAACTCTCATTGGCTAATTCAAAACTGACTCTAAAAGTTAACTCTTTCACGTAAGTGTTAAAGACCATGAACCCAAATGTATTCGTTTAAGTGCGTTTGGCTTAAAATACCTCTCTTGTCATAAACTACATAACATTGATGCTCATCTGCTTTTCCAAAAACCTTCAAATTATAACTTATTCTAAATAATATAACTATATAAGAAATAAAGACTCTGAAACATTAAATTTTGGCAAAATAGGTCACAGTTAATTTAATGATTGAAATATTTTGGTGGCGGAGAAAGCAACTGCAGAACTGCTCCAACTGATGACCTGAACCAAACGAGTGGATGGCCAAATAGGCCCTAAATCCACATAACCAAGGATAAACTCCTTTAGTGTATGGCCGATACTAAACCTGGAGTTCTAGTAACTAACACCGACTCTAGACTCACAATGACAAGGTTCACATAAACAGTCATCATCATCATTTATTTATATAGCGCCAACATATTCCGTAGCGCTTTACAATTGG
Organism: Mixophyes fleayi; assembly: GCF_038048845.1. NCBI lineage: Eukaryota > Metazoa > Chordata > Amphibia > Anura > Limnodynastidae > Mixophyes > Mixophyes fleayi. The sequence goes on along the minus strand of NC_134403.1, from coordinate 139,963,081 downwards.
GGACAAACACAGTAAACTAATAAACAAACTGGGTAAAACAGACAAAGAGGTGAGAAGGCCCTGCTCGCAAGCTTACAATCTATGAGACAATGGGAGTCTGATACATGAGGTTAAGTCTACATTTTGCCAAGCCAGACTGCAAAGGTAAAAGTGACTCATTCAAGGGGTCCTTCACACAAAGGACCAAGAGTCACCATTACCTCGAAGAGGGCAGTTACTTGTGGCCAATAACCTATAGCCCCTTGTGTATCAGTCGCTGTTCGCAGTGCTTTCCCACCACAGCCGACGTCCTTTAATGGACCGGCAGCCTGCCACCATATGACCTAAGCCAACCACCAAGTTGCGAGAAAATTTGCTTGATGAAAAAAACCTAAACTTTTATTATTAAGATGGACTCCATCATTCCTAAACAATTGAATTTGATCAACCGTGATGTATGGGTGATCAATAACGAATCAACCAATGGACTTTTCCGATTGCACAGTTAAGCTTTTTAAGAAGATTCAGCATTATATTTTGAGGAATAACGCCTCGCCAACTGAGACGTGGAACTATATTTGACCAAAATAACTAGATATCTGGCCAACAGGGCTTTACCGTCCTCAAGTCTTCTCTGATTTTAATAATCAAATCTAATGACTTTCCCTTACTCAAATGAATTACAATAATATTTGGAGGGCCCCATTTGTCAATTTTCTGAATCAAGAGAGGAATAAAAGAAGGCCAACAAAGACCTCTGATACCAAACCAGTATACTTCCACTGGACATTGAAAAGATGACCAATTTCGAGCCATTTTGTGTCTGGACACCCAGTACACATATGAATGAACGATAACCGAAACTTGAATCTTACGATTAGATATACCTGTTAAACCAATTATTAAATTTATCATTAGTTACTAAATTAGCATAAATGTAACCACAAGAAAGGTTGTGCTGTCACTGCATAAATAAGATGAAAATTAGGGATAGGGGAACAATAACACATATGAAGGACAAAAAAAATGAAAACCCAGGAGGCTAATCAGGCCTTTTTTCCATCGATAGACGGTAAAAATCCTTCATGCCCTTGCAAAGCAACAAGCAGCAAAGCCCTGGGTTACCGAGGGAATGAAATAGCCAGTCATTTATTAGGTCTAATGTATTTTTTATAGGCATCTGACTTCCATCTACCAAGAGATTTAATCGTTTCGATGGAAGAACTTGCCAAGGCTGCAGATGTAGCTGCTCCAATTCTAAATGAATGCGTACCATAAAGATCCGGATCTAATCCAAGATAATCTAATGATTTTTTTAAATTGAAATTTTGTAAGTGGATTACCATCCTGATGTATTAGGAATAATTTATTTGTAGAGGGTCTAGCTTTTACGAATTGTCCGATTACTGTCACTTGACAAATTAACTTATCTTCATGGGGGGATAAATATTAAACCAGCAGCCTTTACCCAATTGATCTGTTTTTGATCTGGCTATCTTGCAAGACAAATGTGACTCAAACCAGCACATTTCGCAGCAATAAACCGTAGTTTGTACTTTTATTTGATTCTGCAACTAATTTGGAAATTCTAAAAGGTTGGACACAATACGATTGACGCCAAGCTAGAGAGCAATTAGTGGCACACCAATCGTCATTCAAATATGCCCTGAAGCCTAGTGATCCTGAGGCATCTGTGTGTAGATCAAGTTGCATGTTCGAAATGGGCGGGCTGGGCCAAATACGAGTCCCATTGAATTCTCTCAGGAAACGGGACTAAACTTTAAGATCAGATCTGATCTCTTCAGACAACCTGACCACCGAATGCAGTCTAGTGAGGCCTGTAGTAGTCCTTTGTCATTTTCTGCAGAAAATTTTGCCCATGGGAATGATCAGACAAGCAAAATTAAACAAACCTAATAAAGATTGAACTTTGCGTAAAGAAACAGAAGGGGCACCTTGAATGGAAAGAATGACTTCTTCCATTCTACGCACTTTATCAAGGGAAAGACGACAGCAGTCTGCATGTGTGTATATTTCGATCCCCAGAAAAGACAAGCATGATGTAGGACCTTCAGTTTTGCCTTGTGCGATAGGAACCTCTAAAACCGAAATAAAGCTTGAGCCGCCTTTAAAATGTTTTCACATTGGGAAGAACCTGATGATTCCACTATCAAAAAATCGTCTAAATAGTGAGCTAACCCGCAATGTCCAGTTCCTGCTTGAATGCACCAATGAAGGAAAGTAGTGAACCTCTCAAAGAATGCGCAGGATATCGAACAACCCATGGGCAAACAACGGGCAATATAAAATCTGTCTTGCATTTTAAAACCAATGAGCTGAAATGAATCAGGATGCAGTGGGAGCAAACGAAATGCGGACTCAATGTCCAATTTGGCTAACAAAGCACCCTGCCCAAATTCCTGAACTAAGGCGAGAACCGATTCAAACAGCATATACTTAACGGAGCTATAATAGAGATCAATGGCGTTGTTAACTGAACTTCCTTCCGGGTATGACAAATGTTGAATCAGACGGTATTTACCGGCTGACTTTTTCAGAACAACGCCTACTGGCGACACAACTAGATCTGAAAAGGAGGGTAACGAAAAGGGGCCCAACATGCGACCAAGACTGACTTCTTTTCTTACTTTTTCTGCTAATATGTCCTGAAAGACAAATGCAGATTTTAAATTCTTAAGAATTGGTAAATGTAACTCAACTTGAACAGGGATTTTAAAACCATATGTAAATCCTTGTGGTGCACTCTGTGGCGGGATGGTGACCCCTACAAATGGAACATACATGGCGGAATTTGCACATTGTTTCTCTTGTACATGTTCCTGCATTAAAGGCATAGAAACGGTTTCTGTTGGGGAGGGGTGTAGGGACCCTCCCAGTTGCAAGTAACCTCTTTTGACCAATAGTGCCTGCTGTATTACTAGCAGGTCCCATAAGATCCATCCAGATTTCTACGTCTTTGTAACCCAGAGGGAGATTGGGGTTTCCACTCAATTATATATATATATGATTTTCAGCATGGAAGATATTTTCAAACGGGTCTTTGAAGCAAGTGATATTTATTTGCTCAAACACTGGTTGAAGGCACCAGCGTTCAGGTCAGATGGAATCAGAAAAATACATTTCAGTGTACAAGTCAGTGCATTTTATACAGATTTGGACACAGGCTATTTTTAGAATCAGGATGTAACCCTGTTTACCAAAACATAAATTTACATGCATCGCAAAGCTAACAATATTTACACTTATCTGTGAAATTCTAGAAACGCTGTGATGTCCTGCATCTTTGTTTTAGACACAGGAAATGTAGCAGCACATTTTAAATTAAACCTTCCTGTCTCCAAGTGAAACCTCACACATCAAAAGGCCTGATTAGCATTAGACCTTTTTTTCCAACAGTTGCAGAATACACATTCCCAAAGAAAGGTATAAACTTCTAACAAGTCATTTCCCCACATCACAATAACCAGCAGACTTTATAATCAAAGGCTCAATGTATCATATATATATACACCATACATAATGCATTTTCTCTAAGAAGGCTAAACAGAAAAAACACATTTTCTACCCTGGTCTCAGAAATAACGATTTCCCATCTGAAAATATACACAATATTAAAAATAAGTGCATTGGCAATTTATATAAAAAAAGCCCCATGTGCTATTTCCTTTAAATAAATTTAACCCAAAAGTTCTTTATCAGTGATCCAGTCACATACGCCTATGTAGTGCAGAGAGCTATAGGTGATATTCCTCTTAGCAGCACAGGTCATGGCTTGCACCAATGTGCGGGGTATATACAGCATATGGTGTAATACACAAATGATATCCTTCACCCAATTTCTAGTGATATATGCGTACCAGAAAATAGGAAATGAACTGCTTATCTGTGTATCTGCATCTCAAACACTCACGAACAGCCCCACTGTCGCCATTGGTATGAGCAGTAAATCTGTATATCTGCTTCTCAATTATTCATGAACCGCACTGTTCTCACGATTTCTCTCTTCCACTAAGATGGTTTGAAATGTTCTTCCTCACAGCAAACAGACAGGGTGTATGTATATATATATATATATATATATATATATATATATATATATATATAAACAAAACAGAGGGGAAAAGGTGCCTATGGTGTAGTATTTTAGGAGATATAGTGACAAAAGCCAAAGTGTGTGCATATGCATACCGAAAATATATAGAAAACTTGCTCATCAGTACACGAAGTCTGGGCATTTCACTATATCAAATGGATCCACTCCAGTCTTGTATACTCATACAGAGAGAAGAAAAAAACAAAAGTGCAATAATATCAAATAAGTAGAGCCAACATATACCCAGCCACCTTGGATTGTGCAGAGCGCTCATCTCTAAGGTTGCTTTATGTAGCTGGAGCTCTCCCTTGTTCAATTCACTCAATCCACAGGTTCAGGACAGGCAAACAGAAATGAAATAGGTCCCATATAGTGTAGTATGTTCATAAAAGTAAAATTTATTGACAATATAGGAATCACACTCACAATATAATATAAAATCAAGGTTATCTGTATCCCAAGTAATCCTTATCTCCAATTTCAATAGATCCAGTTGTCATAGGATTCAACTGATGGTATACTGGAGACAGATGCTGAAGAGAGGGTACCAGTTGTACTCTCTCACCTCAACGCGTTTCGTCTTTAAAGAGACTTCATCAGGAGGATGTGTAGCCTGTCTGTATGTGTGGTTACTTATAGCGATGGGTGCCGTCATTTTGCGCATGCGCACTGCGCTATTCCTACTTTGGCTTAAGGGACTATTAAGTGAGAAATAGTTATCAATCCTTATCGCAAGGATAAGGATTGAACTATTTCTCACATTTATTAAAAAGGGAACACAGAAACAGCAGTTCCGAAAAACTGCTGTTTCTGTGATAGAAAAAATCACACTTACCTCCCTCTTCGCGCTGTCTCGGGATCTCCTCTTCTTCCTTCAATTGCACATGTGCACTGCACATGCGCACAAAGTCCCCACTCTGTCTCTGCAACTATCGGTGTTCAGGTGTGATTTAAGATTAAAAATCGGACTATTACCTATGCAATCTTGAATTGAGTGCCACGATTATAGCTATTGTTTTTTTCTTTGTGTGTAATATATATATATATATATATATATATATATATATATATATATATATATATATATATATATATATATATATATATATATATATATATATATATATATATACACACAATCCCCATATTTCTGTATTCATACTCTGGGCAAAATCAAGCCCATACAGGTCTACCTGGACACAAGAATTTATCATGTAAGCTACTGACTCAATGCAAATGCTTTTCACTTAATAGTAGTCATGATCCACCAAGAGACATAAATAGTAATAGTAGCTAGTCCCCTAAATGTCACATGATCTCCTAGTGTGTGCAGCCTGCATTGTCTCCTCCCATCTAGATGCCGCACAGGAGCCCTCCCTCTCTTACTGCACGGGGTGATCAGTTCTTGTTATCCTGAGGAGAGACTAGCATCATGTCACGTGCAGTCTAACAACCCAACCGGGGTGAGAGGGGCTTACAGTAGACCAATCACAGCGGCCGTAGGCTGGCCCTGTAGCACCCGTATATATTGACAAACAGATGCCCCCAGCGACAGGAGTGTTAGGCAAGCAGAGGTTCCGGCATGTAATCTACAAGTCAGAGCAGAGCTTGGGTCTTATTCTAGATGTCTCGGCGATTGCTGGACTTACTAGGTGAGCTGATAACCAGCTGCATTACTCCAGCAGCAACCGGTGTGTAGTTAAAGTATTTTAAAAGCATTATCCTGTAGCTAGTGTAGTGGAGGCATCCTCTGGTGCTCCTAGTGATACGTGTTATCATATGAGATTCAGGCTGTTGTGCTTTTGCTTTCAGTTTTTTGTTAAAGGGACTCTCTCTCTGAAATCTGTTCACTTTAATGCACCACTTGCTATTGCTTGCTAGTAACCTTAGAATAATGAGAATTATTGCTATGCATGCGATACCTTTCTTTAATGCTTGTAAACATACACAATAAATGCCTTTTGAAGAGGAAGTCAGTTAGTATTTTTATGTAGCTGAGGTTGGTTTCTTATTCTCTGTATGCACGCTCCAGCTTCTTATATTAAAAAGAAGCTATTTTTCAATGTATAGATCAAGATAGATCACTGATTTAAACAGCAGGGATACAAATAGGATCCTTATATAAAACTCACATGTACTTAGAGTGGCCAACAAGGTTTTGGGTATCAGATTTTAGAAAACAAAAATGGCACCCACCCAGCCTTCCTTCAATCTTAACCAAATAAATCTAAAATATTCATAAACTGCACCCCCCCCCCCCCCCCCCATCAGCGTTGTGCCCTGGTTGGTCGCACCTATTGCACAGCCCTAGTAACAGACCTGATTAATTCAGGTGACTTTTTTTTCAAATATGAAACCATTTTGCCCAGCAATTTAGTATCCCTTACATAAAACCCACTCATATGTAGCCCAATTTAAATAAGTACGTATTGTCTTCCACAGGTTTTAAACATTTTGGCAAGTAATTTGAGACATTGTTAAAAAAAATAGCTCATTTGCCCACTTCACCTTTTTAATACCAAGCTAAATACAAGTGGGTAGTATTTAAAGCGCCCTCTTCCTCGCTTTGTAGTTGAAATGCTGCCCCAAATTAATTTAATCATTGAAAAATACAAACATGTATTCTTATTGTGTGCTCTCGTTGCCATTTGATTTGATGACCAAAACTTTGTAGGTCCATACCAGGTTTTATATAGCCCCCTTCTGTGGATCTTCACTGTGATATCTATGATCAATCCTGAAAAATAAAATATTTTGAATAAGAAGCAGGTGCGTCAATAAGAAACAAAATAGCAAAGGAATCGGAAGCTCAATGAATAACAAGCTAACTTCATCCTTGTATTTTTTATTTTTATATACAGATATAAATGCTCCCTGACTTCAGCATTATATTTTATTTATATAAAAGGAAACATGGGCTCCCACAATTTCCTTTCACTTTTGAGTACTGCTTCCTACATGTTAAATTTTGGTTGTTTGCCATAACATGACCAAACTAAGCTAATCTCATTGAACATCCAAATGGCAAAGCAGGCACTGAACTTTCCTGTTTGAAAGCTGATCACACATATGTGACAATAAGGATTATAATTCAACCCAGATTGATTGAGCTCACAAATCAATATTCAATCTGGTGTTATGAGTTTACAGATATTAAAGTGTTTTTTTTAATTGAACATACTGACTAAACACAATGGGCTTGATTCATTAAGGAAAGGAAAGCAAAAAAAAATGAGTGACTTTGCACCTTGGCAAAACCATGTTGCATTGAAGGGGGAGCTAAATTTAAAGTGTGGGGACAGATTTATAGTTGGGGGAAAGGGCATGTCCTAGATCAACTTTAAATTTCAGTGTAAAAATAAAGCTATCAAGTATTTGTGTGCTACATGAAAAAAACAGCCAATATTTAACTTATGTGCAAAATAATAATCTAGTATGCACCCCTTGCATTGTAACACGGTTTAGTCCAGAGGACTAAACCGTGGATAGCCCAATGTCTATCCAATTGATAGCAAATGGTTCTCACCTAAAATAAAGGCAGACCTGTCCAGGAAAGCCCACATAACACTGTTCTAAAATGTTTCCATTGTATTTCAGTATTTGACTTAATTTCATTTGCTATGTAAACAAAGCCCAGGTAAACGTTTCACCTTATTATTGAGAATATATATTTATTTTTCCACAGCACTTTTATGTTATTGTGCCATTTATGAATATACTCCTTTTTACATAAATTTATATTACATGAACTTGTAAGGGTCACGCTACCTAATCTAAGCTGCTGCCTAGTGGCTTTAGATTGTAAAATACATACTCTGTTTGGCCCTAGTATTAACTGATGTAATCCTCATAGCTTACCCTTGTTGCCGAAGTTTAGCTACATCTATTTGCACAGAGACTTTGAATCCTGGTGAAGCCAGCAGAACGCAACTTGGTGATAGGGTTGTGGTGTTGTCTTAACTAACGCTTTCACCAGTAGGGTGGATAGTCTTGGTGTAAGCCATGATTATGTTGGCCACTACGCAAGCCGAGAGAAGACTGTATCTTGAACACCATCATATAGCATTTGGACACATATTTGGGAGGATTAAAAGTGGATGTAAAATTTGGAATGATTATGTAGCTTTCTAGTAGTTTCCTTTTCTCTCTGGCTAGAACTTTAGCAAAGGAGCCACCACCACTGTTGTTGAGAACCAGCTACCCAATAATCATTACCTGTCATCAGCAACAAACCAAAAACTCTGCTGTACTATATATACTAATATATGTGGTATACATAAGTGAATTACAAAAAATATACTGTCTTTTTAAAATGATATTGTATTCTTTCATGATTGCTAACTGTATTGAGCACGAAAATATTAGTGACATTGGGTCTCATTTAGAGTGAGGAGTAAACCCAATTAGAAGTTGGACAAACTGCAAAACCATGTTGCGTTGCTTGGAGTGACTAAAATATTCAGACAGATTTAGAGTTGAAAGAAGGCGTGTCCTAGCTTAACTCTAAATCGCAGCGTTGAAATAAAGCTGCCCGGTATTTGTGTGCTGCATGTAAAAGCAGACACTGCATGCAGGGAAAATACAGTTGAGGAAAACAAAGTGTGCATCCTTTAAGTGTAAAGTGTCATTACGGGACCCGTGCAGCCACAAATTCTAATTGAATATGCCCCTAAGAATCCATTGTAGCATTCTACTCTGAATCTCCTTCTCAGCTCACTCCTCGTCCAGATTAGTTCAAGTCAGCCACATTGGTGCTAACCAAACGGATTGTACTACTGTGACTTGTTGACAGACCTCTCCTGTGGACATGGAATTACAATGTGGTCCTGTGCTTAGCAATACTTGGGACAGGTATGGTTCACGGTGTTTTAGAGAAAAGTTGATGGAGAGCAAGTGGTGGTTTCCTGATGCAGGCACTTATAAGCAATTACTGGGTCACAGCAACAGTAGAAATTAAGATAGACAAACAAATGGTTTATTTCATAGTGGATGAAATTATTTTTTATTTCACTGTATAAATAGAAAATTTCAAATCCTTTATATAGCACCAACAATTTATGAAGCTCTTCACAAACATTTATTCACATCCATCCCTGCCCAACTGGAGCTTAGTTTACATTCTGTATCCCACAAGTAAACATTAGGGTAATATTCATCAGAAGTCCTTTAGCTACTGGAATATTTCTGGAGTGTACAAGATTCACACAGATGGACCCATGACCACAACACTGTGTGGCAGTAATGTTAATCAAGGTGGCAACATGCGGAAATTTAAAACTGTGTATAAATACAATAATATCTTTATAGACAAGAGTGGAATAGTGTAATTCGATAGCCAGATTATACAAATTATACAGAATAATATTCCATTGTCCTGTATCTCTCACACATTTATGGGGTTTCCTTGTTTTTGTTTTAACACCAAAAATAAACTTTCAAGGCATTAATCATGACAGATATGCATTTTTCATTGTAATGCTTACTTGAAAATATCCTAAATCTTTCCTTCATTTTAATGTGTACTGTTGTCTTACTATCATTGCACCAATATAAGATTGCACTTTGAGATCATTTTACATTCTACAATCCAGTTGTATCACATTTCATTGTACATTGCTTTCATAATAAACACAACAATTAAGTCCTGTATAATTATGAGCACATGAATGCTCTACTGCAGGCCAAGACAACCTGTGGTATTGTGAAACTACAAGTCCCAGCATATCCTGTCAGCTGGCAAAGCATGCTGGGGCTTGAAGAGCTACAGGTTGTCCAGGCCAGCTCTACTGCAATATCTACCTTGTATATGTTTGTAATTCCTGTAAGGCTATACTGTATTATAATTGTACAGTACTATTATTAGTAAATGAGAAAAGTTTGGTGCAAGACAAGTATAAAATCTGCACTGACAGTACAGTACCAATTATCACCTGAGTTTTATTATGGAGACTGTAAAATTGGCCAGATCCTATGTCACTGCATTCTTTTATAAAATATTACAAGTTTGATATAATTATTTTCACTGCTTCTACTTGGTCTAACCCTAGGAAGAGCACGACCATCAACAGACTTCATTGAGAAAGGTATGTATTCCATACTAAACCATCATTATTTCTGTTGGGAAGTGCTACAGACAGACCGCGATGGGGACGAATCTTGCACCAAGTTACTGAACCTGATTATGGGAAAATTACCATGCAACTTCACATGCCAAAAAGGACACACAACATGACAGAGATATATGATGATACATTTGGCATTTGGAAAAACACCAATGACTGGTTCATCTCCGTTACCACAGTCATCATTACAATCTTAATCTCAAATTCACAGCTCACATGAGCCAACAAGTTAGAATTCTTAGACTTAGAAATATATGTGGAGGATAATTAAATACATTCCACAACTTACATAAAACTCATTGATAGCAATAACTAAATACAAACCAGAAGCAACCATAGCAACTATTTTTTCTGTAACACTCCAGGACAGTTCAAGGCAAGCAAATATGCCGAAACTACTCCACCATAAAAAAAACTACTATGAGCAGGCACCCAATCTTAAAGTGATATTATGGTCCTCGACTAGTGAATGTAGAAAGTCGGCAAGTAGACATAAAACAAGTATTTACACACAAAAGATAAACGACCAAAAAGAGAACCAGATTATATTTATCACACAATAAGCACATAACAAAAAACAACAACATAAAAATACTCCCAAACAAAAACAAGGTAGAAAAAAAAAGCCACAAAATCTTAAAAATATGTTAGTCTCAAGCTTCATCCCAATAAGAAGGGTTCAACCAAACACATGCCTGGGTCAACAGCAAGTGTAAAAGCACAACAAACCCCCCCACCCCCTTTTGACTGAGCATTTTAGACTAAAGACAAATCATCTACAAGACAAACTGCAGTCTACTTGCTGCAGTTCCCTTGTGATCTGCAGTATGTCAGCCAGACCAATAGGAGTTTTAAAAATAAGAATTTTATAACACCTAAGAAACAAATAGAACCAGACAACAAACATATTGTTTTGGAGCATTTCATAGAAAAGTGCATTTATGACCCAACCCTTCTTTACCTCCTACAGATGCTCCACCTACTTCATTCTATCTGACTATTAGCAGAAACTTTACCACAAATTTGTGCAACCAATATACCTCTGTTTGCATTCATCCAAGAATCACTGCCTCATCCAATCACATTAATTTACTAAATGTTTATTACACCAGTTATTTCCATGTACCAATTCATTAGAAAGTATATGTATAGAATAGTCCCAAATGCAGTATATCAAACAGCAACCTGTCTTCATTTGTTGTCATGTTAAATGTACATTTATTATTATTGATTTCTGTGATGGTAATATGCATCAAAACAAGGCCTTCACTAATTGGCTTGCTAATTAAAAGACTCAATGAGGATCAGAGGTATTTAAAGCCTACCTTCTCGATATATCAACATACTATTCTTTCTGACACAGTTTGCACATGTGTGGATGGAAAACCCTCTAACCTCATATGCACGTTCTTGGAAGCTGCAGGCTTCTGTACCTCCATCCAAGCCCAAGTGACAGAGAGCGCACCAGCTGATTCACAAAAGCATCGCACACAACAGCGGGACTGCAGAAAAATCAAGCCCAACAGACTTATGGTCACTAGGGACTGAAAACTAGAAAAGTGATATTGTAAGTGCTCCAGCTAGCGCTCTAAGAGGCAGATTCAATTCAGCCGCGACTAACGCGGCGTTAAAGCTAATACCGTTGGTACAGTAATTTTACAAACTGCTTTTTAGTCGCTGCTCCCTGAGCCGGCATTAAAATTACTGTATTAATGGTAATGACGCATACTATTACTGTAACATCAGTAATAGTGCGCAGGCCGCATTACTTTTTACAGTAATGCGGCCAATTGAATCTGCCCCTAAGAGTAAGTAACTACTACAGCCACAATTTATTTACACGGTACACCTCTAATACATGCTCCCTCTCTGCATATACTCCATCAAATATGGACAAGACGGATCTGCACTATTCAATTTTGACATAGGAACTACATCAATAATTTTACATATAGACCATTGCAGACTTTTATCTTGAAATTTTTGGGAATTAATGCTCTACATGTTTTATTGATTTTTCTTGTCTCATTTTTTGATTGGTCTCTATTTTAATGATGGGAATTGGAAATATAATGTGTGAATTTACCATGTATACAAGTTGCTTAAAAGTGTGAATATAACGTAGGATCCTCTCCATTATCATAACACTTTGTTTTTGTCCTCTCTGATAACCAATGGCTTATTTTTCGCACCACTTTCCAGGTTCTGTAAGAACTTTTGAACTGAAAGAATTTAATTTTGCACTCATTCATGTGTTTATTAACCTACAACATTGGCGCACAACTGTATTGACACATTTTTGAGACAAAAACATTTTTGCACCCTAGGTATTACAAATTCTACTAGCATAAAACAAATGTTGCATTAGTAAGTAACTATGACATCATAGTATTTGTAGAAATATTGTGTTATAAATTTAAATTACTGCAACATTTATCCATAATAACGCACAATGATTTGAAAAAGTAGGCTTGGCAACCTCACATGTTGTCATGCACAATCCTGCTATGTAACAGTCAGTTTCATCCCTGTTTAAACTCCTCAAGGAATTGTTCCAATATATTGTTCCCAAGGAAAAATTAATCTTAACTTTTTTCTCTGTTTAAATGAGGTTGTCACAATTTGTCTCTAACACTTTACATGCTGACCAACAAAACTTATCCTGCACAACAACAAGGATTAAACAGGCTTATGTCCTGTTCTACATGTATATATATATTATTTATTAACTGTTAATAAATAATATATTATATGCACAAAGTATTTGGCCACACCTGTTAATTATTGAATTGAAGTGTTTCAATCAGACTCGTTGCCAGAGGTGTATAAAATCAAGCACCTAGCTATGCAATCTCTATTTGCAAACATTTGTGATACAAAATGGGTCGTTTGAGCTCAGTGACTTCAAGCGTGGTAATGTGATAGGATGCCACCTTTGCAATAAGATGGTTTGTGAAATTCCACCCCTGCTGGATATTCCAGTCAACTGTAAGCAATATTATTAGAAAGTGGAAGCGTTTAAGAACAACAGCACCTCAGCCACAAAGTGGAAGACCGTGTAAAATTACAGAACGGGGTCAACGACTGCTCAGGCATATGGTGGATAAAAGTCACCAACGCTCTACTGATTCCATAGCTGAAGAGTTCTGAACTTCCACTGGCATTAATGTAAGCACAAAAACTGTGCTGCTAGAGCTTAATGGAATGGGTTTCCATGGCTGAGCTGCTGCTGCTGCTGCTGCATGCAAGCCTCACATCACCAAGACCAATGCCAAGCGTTGGATGGAGTGTGTAAAGCACACCGACACTGGACTGTGGAGCAGTGGAAACGTGTTCTGTGGAGTGATGAATCACATTTCTCTGTTTGGCAGTCAGGTGGGCGAGTCTGGGTTTGGCAGATGTTGGGAGAACATTACCTGCCTGACTGACCATTATGAAACTGTGACGTTTGGTGAAGGAGGGATAATGGCATGGAGCTGTTTTTCAGGGTTTGGGCTAGGCCCCTTATCTCCACTGAAGGCCAATCTTAATGCTTCATCATGCTGAGTCATTTTGGGCAATGCTATGCTTCCAACTTTGTGGAAACAGTTTGGAGAAGACCCTTTTCTATTCCAACATAACTGTGCACAAAGCAAGGACTACAAAGACATGGTTTGATGAGTTCAGTGTGGAAGAACTTGACTTTCCTGCACATAGCTCTGACCTCAACTCCATCAAACACATTTGGGATGAACTGGAACGGAGATCGTGTGCCAGACCTTCTCGTCAAATATCAGTGCCTGACCTCATAAATGCTGTACAGAATGAATGGGCACAATTTCCCACAGAAACGCTCCAACATCTTGTGGAAAGCCTTCCAAATAAAGTGGAAGCTGTTATCGCAAAAGGGGGACCAACTCCATATTAAAGTATATGTATTTGAATCCAAAGTAACTACAGTCCTTGTTAGTGTAATGATCAAGCATCCAAATACTTTTGTCCATTTTGTGTGTGTATGTATGTGTGTATATATGTATGTGTAAATAAATATATATATAAATATAATATTTTTTTTTTTAAATTAAATGTTAGTATTTTTGCAAACTGTTTTCAGTTGAGGCACTTGCGATGGTTTGTACTTTGCCATTGATTAGCTGTTTCTCATACAGCCTACTCAAAGTGTGAATAAACTAATGTTCAATACTGAGCCACCTTAACTATTCTCTCTAAAACTAACATTCTATAGACTGCTTTCATTGTGAACTTTGCATAACATATAATGTATATTTCTATTTTTAGCAAATAACTGTCATAAAAGACATCATACCTGAATGAAACAACAAAATATTTAGGAAGTAATATTCATGTTATTTTTGTTTTATTATTAAAGTTGTCAGCGAAGTCAAAAGATGAAAAAACTTTTACAGGAATGTGATAACCAGATGGGAGGGAACCAAGAGTGGATGTCGCAGCTGAGTGAAAAATTGTGGGACATTCCACTGTATAATTTATCACTTCCAGGTACTGTTTTGTGTATTAAGTTTTACTATCAATAAATAAACCTCAAAACATTGTCACTGGAGCATAAAAAAGGTACATGCCATGCACGGGTGTGGTCACAGCGCATGGGGGCATGCTGGTTACCACAGGGACCAACCCACCTAAATCGGGACAGTTGAGAATATTTCCTCTTCCTCCTCCATGGCAGCATACACTATGGAGTTAATACGTGAGTCAGGACAGGAATGAAGACACACCTGGAGGGTATATAGGGCCACACCTTCCGCCTTCCTATGCCTTCTTTCCTGTCCTTGTAGTAGAATCAGACAGTTTAGGTTTATTGGTTTTCTCTCTTACCTACTTCTATGGCCAGTAGGAGCAGGATAGGAGTTTGCTCCTCCTTTATTATATTATAGTGGCTAATGTTTTTAGCTGATTCAGTATACAATATTGTCTCCTGGTTAGAAAACCAGACTGGAAGTGAGAAGCTTGTGGAGAACGCTGCAAAAAAACACACAAAAACCAGAAAATCTTTGTGGTGGAATTTATGACGAAAAAATGACCCGAAGGTTTTTCTAGAAGGATGTGTACTGAATGTAATTCTAGTGAACAGCAACTGCCCCCCCCCAAAGGTTAAAATGTGAAAGTGGATGAAGGCTGCATTAGCTGAAACTTTCATCTCATTTGGAAGGATGATTTACAGCAGCTGAGGTCTAAAGAGCAAAGCTCAGTAATTCGTGTTACCTCAGAAGATTATGAGCAGCAGGTGGAATCAGGCATGTCTGGTAAGAGCCATTCACAAGGTGATGGAAATTGACAGTTTCAGAAGTACAGCCTTTACAGGAAGCATTGTTTCATGGGCCTAAAAAGAAGGGTCACCTTGTTCCATTAAGTAAAGTTATTAAAGTTATTCTATTAAGCAGTATTATGTCAGAAGTTTTTAGATGTTTTAACATGAATACATTTCTTTTGAATGTACCCTTTTTCTCCTGAGGAGACTATGGTTTGGGATACACCCCCAAGGGTAGACGCAACAGTAGTCGGACTGACCAAAAGAACTACAATTCCACTTGAGGATGTTAACTCCTTCAGGGATGCTATGGATTGAAGGATTTGGTGTTATTCGTGTTTTCTAGGGCAGCATTAAGGCCTGCTGTAGGTACAGCTGTGATAGCCAGAACATTACGTATCTGGGGAATAACTGGAAAAATGTATTCAGAATGGGATAAAGGGGAGTGAACTCCTAAACAGTGTCTAAAAAAATAAGTACATATGCAGTTGGTATTGAATTATGTGTGAAACATTTCTGGATGCAATAAAACAAGGCGCTAGACCATTATAAAAAAAAAAAAGAAAGAGGGCTCCCTCAGGTCTAATAGAACATTATGACTACCCCTGTAAAATAAACTGATAGCCTATCCTTTCTAGGGGATTATCGGTTTAACCAAAAATCAGATGACATTATTTCATATGGTCTGGGGGAAGGTCAGGCTGTCTTCCCCAGAAGAGGAATTTGCATTTCTCTAAAGAAATTTGTTGATTTCTCATATGTATTTATATTGCTTCAATAAATACAATTTTTATAAATCACTCACAAGTGAAAGCTCTTGTAGCAAATAATCCCAGCATGATTCCAAAACAAAACTTGAGCATTTATTAATGACAGTATGAACAATTCTGAGATGTTTTTTTTTTTAAATAAATATATATATATATATATATATATATATATTTTACAACTTAAAGGCATATAACTTCAAAACCAGTGTACATATCAGCCTAATATTTGGGAGTTTTTCTTAAACTCATGGTAGCATTTATTATACTAGATTTCATTACAATCTGAGACAACCAATTTGAAACGCTGTGCTGATGTGATGTGGGATGACCCTATTCTAGATTTAGGAGGCCTCAATTAACATATCAGTGCCAGGAGATTTAAGATAGTCAGTGCTATGGAGGTTGGAACATTTCTTACACCAGTCAGTAGATCTAAAGGTAGTATATCTCCATGTTCTAATCTACCAAGTACATTTAAAAAAAATTGTGGTGAAGCAGAGAATGGAGGGTTTGGCAGTATGGCCTTGTATAAATGACATCCTAATAGCAGCATCTTCAGCAGAGAATGTAGAGAAAACCACCAGTCTCGTGCTGCAGGCCATGAAAGACCAGGGCTGGATAATGAAAATGAAAGAAGTCCTTTATCTTCAACAAAAAGAATAGAATACTTTGGAATGTGTAAAGATAAAGCATAACGAAGGTCTTTTCTAACATCAAAAAGAAAACAAAGATTTAAACAGGGGCTGTTGTGTCTCAAGAAGAGCACCTTGACCCATGGCAGTGGACTGCCTCAGAGTGTTAGGTTTTATGGCGTCGGCCATAGTGGTTGTGCCAGGGACCAGATTACATATGAGATGTCTTCAAATAAATTGTTCTATCCAGGTGGAATAGAAATACACCGGATCAAAGTCCGCTGATTTCACTAACGAAGGAGGTGGAACATTATCTGCAGTGGTGGTCCACAAACAGCACTTTGAGGAGAGAAAGTTCCTTTACAGATCACAAACATATAGTAATTAAAACAGACACGCGTACAGATAGCACAAGGCCAGTGGCAAGAAGAGATGGCCACTCTACCCTCAAAGGTATGGGAAATGATGGCTGTGGTCGAAGCATGCATTCACTTATTACAGGTTAGCATGTCATAATACACTCAGACAACCAGACAGTAATGTCGTGTATATAAATCATCACGGGGACACAAAAAGCTGTTTTATGATGGAGGTACAGCCTCTACTGCTGTGGGTAGAGAACAACTTGGCAAGCCTGAAGGCAGTGCACATAGCTGGTGCTATCAACACCAGTGCAGAATTTTTTAAGCCGAAACATCTTGCACCCAGGATAATGAGCATTGAGCAAACAGATATTTTCACAAGCTTGTAAAAAGGTGGGACCACCCACAAGTGGACCTCATGGCGACCTCACAAAATTCCAAGATAAGGAGGTTTTTTGCCAAGCATATTGGCAAAAGAGCACAGGCTATGGATGTCTTCTCAGTAAACAGGATTCTGGTGCTGAAGTTTTGCAGTAAATGAAGCTGAATGACTGTGAAAGATATATGGCTGTATCATTCTGTGTAAGGTGATAACTAAACTGTAATCTGGGCTATGTGTTTTTACCAACGCCCATGATCCCTCAAGTGCTACTAAAGAAAAATGAGACAGTAATAGCATTATTACTCTTTGACCCCGCAGAGCTTGGTTCCCTCAGGTGTTACGGCTAGCGGTACAGAAACAGTGTTTCCTTACACTACAACCAGACCTGATCCATCATGGTCCGTTAAACCAGCCAAACCCAGGGTTCTGGAAACTAGTAGTGTCACGAACACGCTCCCAGCGGCCGTGACTTTGGGGTGTTTGTATATGAGCTCACACGATTCAAGCCCGCAGTCTCTCTTTACCTATCACACAGGTTATAGACCTACTGAATTGCTCCCAAACAGCGGTCACACCCCCACACTCTTCAGGTTTGCCACCACCTATTGAATACGGGCAATAGGACCCCAACGTACTGTCCCACACTGGCACACGAGGCTTCTAGCTATCCACAGACTAGCAAGACCCACACCAGCAAGTAAAGGGTTAACACAAATGCAAGCACACACAGCTTGTTAATCAAATGTATGAACAAATCACACAGTCATTTAAGAGGAGATATTGAAAATACCAATACTTTCTAGTATTCTAGTAGTGTAATCACCACGCTTGAAATGCAAAGAAAAGTTCAACATTCAAGACAGATTATAGAATCTGGGAAGCTTTTTGTAAATGGTTCTCTGATAAACAGTGTTCACCTAAGGGTCCATGCATAGGTACTATTCTTGAATTCCTGCAAGATGGGCTTGATAAAGGACTACGTGGTTAATACACGAAAGGTCCAAATATCTGCTCTGGGAGCATGATTATACAGAAGTTGGCTGTAAATAGGTTTGTAAAGAAGTTTATTCAGTCAGCAAGGAGAATAAGATCCTTCTATCGTTTTACTTTGGATCCATGGGACTTGAACCTGGTAATGGAGACCCTGACAGAAGCATCTTCTGAACCTTTAGAAAGGGTTTCCATGAAATACTTATCAATGAAGGTATTTTTTTCCTAGTAGCAATTGCCTCAGCGTGGAGAATTCAGACCTACAAGCCCTCTGGGTAGAAGAGATTTTTTTCTTATTATACTTGAGGATAAGATGGTGATAAGAATTACCACTTTTGGCACAAATTTTGGGTTATCATAATTCTAATTTAATCAAGAAATTTTTCTACTCTCACTATGTCCAAAACCCCAAAAAAATTCAAAAGGAAGGAGATTCATGCTCCGTACCATGAACATTTATTTAAAGAGGACACAGGAGTTTAGGAATACAAAGTGGTTGTTCTAATCAACGGCAATAAAAAGTGGTCCAGCATTAAAAGCGTCGGTGGCAAGATGGATAAAATCTTGCATTAGAAAGAGATACATAGTAAAGAAGGTGGATGTGCCACAAAGCATAAGAATACATTCAACAAGAGCCATGGCGACTTCATGGGCAGAGAAGAAATCTGCCTATATAGAGGAGTTAAGTAAGGCCGCACTAGGGTCCTCCAAACATACATTCTCTTAACACTATCAGTTTAATGTCCAAGCTTCAGCAGATGCCACGTTTTGAAGAAAAGTATTAAGTACAGTAATATGACTTTAATAAAAAAATAAGAAGAAACAAATGTGGGTCTATATGTGTGTATATACTTGTTAGGTGTGCAAGGTGAACCCATTAAGCTTTGGGAAAAACCAGAAGACACAGGAAGGAGGGAGGCGTGGCCCTATATACCCTCTGGGTGTGTCTTCTTTCATGTCCTGACTCACGTGCAAGGAGGATTAACCCCATAGTGTATGCTGCCATGGAGGAGTAAAGGAAACCAGTCTAACAGGTAATAATAACCTGTCGTAGTTTGTGTATTGTACTTTACCCTTGTTTAAACAATACTTTGTGATTTATTGACCCTTTTACTTCTAAATATATCAATGTAATTGACCCATAAGGTTTATTTTTCAAATAAAACTACCTACCTATCTAAAACCATTGGTTATGCATTTTCCAGTAGAATGTATCAAACAGATAACTAAAATTGAAAAATCTGTGTTTTTATGTGGTAGGCAAAATATGGGATGAGTATATATTCTCGCCCCCTCTGCATTATCATTCTCTCACTGTCGTACATGTGATTCAAATTAGCGCAATGTGTTTCCGGAACGTCCACTGAGACACCTCGCGCCGCTATTATGGCTGGTTTTTTGAAAAATGAGTGGAGATTCCTACAGTTATTGCCAGCAGTGGGCACAGCCGGACATCGTGGTGATGTACACGCACCACATCGCCGGCAATTGCATCTCCCAAATAGGGTTTAAATTGTATAGCGCATATAGTTACTGGCTATACCATATCTAACCAATTGTTTGAGGAAGATAGCTTCATTTGTAAAGTGGACCATATAGGTTTAGTACATTTGCATATTGAAATTAGGATGGCCATAATTATCCTTTAAACAAGTTGCTTGACATTACAGTTCTGAGCAGAACTAGGGAATGCAACACAGGATATTTTAATGTTGGAGAGGAAAATGTCACAGTGCATTTTTTGGCACATTTTAAATGATTACTAGAAAATGGTAACATTTTCAGATTAACTTTTTAGGTTCCCAAGATTTATTTTTATTATCTCTCTTAAGCATAATGTTGTGATCTCCCATGTCACCTGGTCCAATCCAGTATCTGTGGATGAGATAGAGTAAGCTGCCTATAGTAGAGATTTGCTACAATCTAATTTGCAGTAGTCAGACATACAATAAGAGAGCAGTGAGACACAAGTGCCAGAAACCCTGTTTTTCATACATTGATGAGTCATCTCCAGATAATTCTGTCTGTTCTGTAGGGCAACTGGAGGGAGTCATATAGACTGGCCTCTTTTTATGTCCATATGTATATATATCTGTTTAATTGGACTTATCACCAAAATAAAGCATTGCTCTTATAGACTAAGCTAATTTCACATTGGTGACCTTTCTGTTTCAAAATTATGGAAACTCTATACCTGTGTGATTTGCAATGTAACCTTAGTGGGGGAAAATACTTTAAAACTAAAGTGTATTTGTTTTTAAACCATATAGCTAAGTCAGATCATGGCTAAAGTTCACTTGATTGGTATTATACTGTCATACTATTCCTGGTTTACAATATTTTTAGGGATATACTGCTTGCATAAAGTAAGTAAGATAAGTGTAGCTACACTTTCATTAAAGGTTTCCTGGTCCACTTTCCCCTTCCCACACACACACACAATACCCATAACAAGAATATATATACTGTGTGTGTGTGTGTGTGGTTATTTTTATATATATATATAAAAAAATCATACTTGCCAGCTCTCCCGGAATGTCCGGGAAATTCCCGCATTTTGCGCGAGTCTCACGGAATCCCAGGAGAGTGTGGCAATCTCCCGGATCTGCCCACTTCCTAGTGAAGTGGGCAGAATTCATCGGGAATCGCGGTGTTTGGCTCCGCCCCCCGCTGTAAAATGACGCGCCATTACGTCACTGGGCGGGGCCGAAATGACGGAGCCCCGCCCCCTGCATGCCCACCTTCCCCAGCAGACTCCTGGATAATACTTGCCATAAGTTGGCAAGTATGATAGATAATATATATCTATCTATCTAGAGAGAGAGAAGTATGCTGACCTTAAATATATATGTGTCGTCCACACGGAATAAACTAATTTCCTGGATAACATAATAATGTGGTCTGCCCATTTTTTTTTATTGGCCTATGGTACTTTAAAGTCCTTTAATCTTTGTAATGATATCCTTATGTCTATCCCAAGCATGTTTAAATTGCTCTATTGTATTGGCCTCTACCACCTATGATCGGAGACTATTCCACTTATCCACTATCCGTTCTGTGAAGTAGTTTTTCCTCAAATTTCCTCTGAACCTACTTCCATTCAGGTTCAGTGTATGTCTTTGTGTTGTAATTTTTCTCTTCCTTTGAAGAATGTTCCCTCCTGTACCTTATTAAAACCCTTAATATATTTGAAAGTTTCTATCATGTCCCCCCTTTCCCTTCTCTGCTCCAAATTATACATATTAAGATCTTTAAGTCTTTCCGGGTAAGTTTTGTGCTGTAGGCCATGCACCATTTTAGTTGTCCTTCTTTGTACAGTCTCTAGTATATTTATATCCTTCTGGAGATACGGCCTCCAAAACTGAACACAGTATTCTAGATGAGGCCGTACCAATGACCTATATATACAGTGGCATTATTTCTTCTTTCTTTCTGCTACTGATTCCCCTCTATTAGCAACCAAACATCGGACTTGCCTTCCTCATTGCTTTGTAACATTGCTTACCTGCCTTTAAGTCACCTGAAATAGTGACTCCTAGATCCATTTCCTCCTCAGTAGTTTCCATTATAGTGCCATTAATGCTATATTTAGCCTTTGGGTTTTTGAGATCCAAGTGCACGATTTTGCATTATTTGGCATTAAACTGTAGTTGCCACTCTCTCTTGACCATTCCTGTAGTTTACCTAGATCATCAAACATTTGTTTTACCCCTCCTGGTGTGTCTACCCTGTTGCATATCTTTGTGTCATCTGCAAAACAAAAAACATACTTTCCCTTCAATACCATTTGCAGTGTCATCAATAAAGATATTAAAAAGCACTGGTCCAAGTACAGATCTTGATGTACTGCACTGGTAACCATTCCATCCTGTGAGTGCACTCCATGTTCTATAACTCTCTGTCCTGCAACCAAGATCTTATCCATTTAACCATTTTAGAATACAATCTCAAGCTTTCGAGTTTAACAGACTGCGATGTGGGACAGTGTTAGAAGCCTTACTAAAGTCTAGATAAACTACATCTACGGACTCCCTTGATCTATTACTTTAGTTGGTGAAAAAAGTCAATAAGATTTGTTTGACATGATCTCCCCCTAGTAAATGCTGTTTAGGATCCTGTAAATTACTGGATTTGAGATATTCTACAACTCTTTCAAGAGTGTTTCAAATCAATTTCCCTATGATTGATATAAGGCTCACTGGTCGGTAGTTGCTCGCCTCTTCCTTGCTTCCACTTTTGTGCAGTGGGGTTACATTTACTCTTTTCCAGTCCTCTGGAATTTCTCCTGTAGCTAGTGACTGCTTGAATAATTCTGTTAATGGTGTTACCAGCACCCCCTTTAAGCTCTTTTAGTATCCTTGGATATGTCCCATCTGGCCCCATTGATTTATCCACTTTCAGTTTTGAGAGTTCTTTTAGGACTTTCTCCTCTGTAAATGTACATGTACCTACCTCAGTTTTATGAGTATACTTTCATCTTAAGTGTGGCCCCTTCCCCGCTCTTTCTGATTGAACACTGAGCAAAAATATTGGATGAAAAACCTGTAGTGTGTACCCAGCTTAACTCATTGGTTGCTAAGTAATTTCTATCTTAATGTAATGTTGGTAAATGTGCAACAGACAAGTTTTCTCTTCCAGTTGCTGTGTCAGTAGTGGGAGAGTCAGGGCATCTTTGGTCTTTCACTATACTCACCTGATGTCACCATAAAATGACACAGCACATAATGTATGATAATGGTTTGGCTGTACTTGCAGTTGGAGAAACTCTACATATCCTTAAGCCTCAATCTTTTTAGATAGTGGCTTACAATTTGGTGAGTCACAATACACCCCATAGCCTAGTTTTGATTCTCTACTGTAAATGAATTCCTACTATACCTTTTGATATAGACAGTGCTCTAAAGCAGCGTTGTGGCGTCATTACATCACGTGACAACCATGATGCTTTACAAAAATAAATGTTGCGCCTGTACATAGTCATATATAGTAATTATGTGGTAATAAGAAATTGTGTTATCTCTTTACCTGCATTTTTTATTACCACACTATTAACTGTAATACTGTTATATTACCCATCACTAGTCACCTGTGGTGCCCTTATCACCACATCACGCTCCCCTATGTACTATCCTGTACTCTAGTTAATTACATCAAAATGTGAGGGGAAAAAATTAAGAGTAATAACACAATGTATGTGATGTGTAATGATATTGTGTATTATTTTTAGTTTCCTAAGATTAAATTCTTTTTTTCCCCAGGGAGTCATGATTCCATGACTTATTGTTTAGACAAAACATCAACAATTGACGATTCCTTACCTAAGCTGCTGCTGGTATTGGAGAAATATGTGCCGTGTATCACACGCTCCATTATTTTAAGATGGTCTACAACACAGGTATTTTAGTTTGTTCTTCCTTTACTTCTTTTGTATATGGCTGTGAACTACAAGTGTTTTTTACACTATTAACACTTTTGCAAACAGCAGTGGTCATTGTCACGATACTGGGTTACCTAGGGGATATCTACCTGCATAGATTGGCAGACAATGTACCTGGTTTTAATTGACAAAAACTCCCGCTCAGTCAGCACTTATTGGACTACTTTCTAGCCTATACACATTCCAATATCATGGATGTTGGAATTGCTTCATACCCAGACAAATATTTGATGAAAGTAATTGGAGTTCATTAAACATCAGTTTTCACCAGCAAAACTGTAGCTCTGTTAAGAACAGTTTAACCTTCATACTACAAGCATGTAACAATAGCAATACAAGTTAATAGAACCAATAAGTAATAGAATCTATCCCTGGGCCACAATCCAATGGACATTGGGATTTGTCTTCTGTCCTGCCAGTATGGTAGCACATACCCACAGCATTAGCCTTTCCTATTGTTTCAGTCTCACAAATTCCCTGATGCTGCTTTTTATGCCTACTCTGGTTGCCATGCTATACTGGGTAGTGGGGGAGCCACCTCAGCAATTACCCAATTGGTGGAGCTGATGATGAAGGGGTAAATCTGGTACTTCATCTCTTGGCACAACCTGTTGGTTTTTGGTCTGTGCTGTCTGCAAATAAGGTGCCCCACAATGTTTCTCAATCACCATTGGGACAATCACTTTCCGATACAGACTGTCACTCTACCATCTCTGAGTCTTGCTGGATTTTCTGGTCCGTTGTCTATCTCCGGTTGGCCTGTGCTACCTGTAAAGTCTGGCTGGCTTTCTTAGCTGCGGTACTTCGCGCATGCAATGTTGGCATTGCAATTCAACTTCTTAGGTGTGAAGTGCCATATTTTGTGGGGTCTTTATGGTGAAGGGCCATTTAGTACCAGTTGGCTGCAGGGTGTTGCAACAATATTGCAAAAAAGAAAAAGGTAAATAGGATGTGCAATATCATTTAAAGGGATACAAATTGTACTGTGCATAGCAAACAAATTACTTGTGTGCGGTATAGCAATAAATAAAATACTCTAGAACAACCCCATGTTTGTCAAATTAGCACCATGCTCAGCATGTAAGCACAATGTCCACCACTTGTATTTCCCTGAGTATACAGCTCTGCCTAACAGCCTCCTAACCACCACAACCCTGTGCTTTATACTCATCACTACAGCCCTGTGTCCAACATATAGCCCTCTGCACAAATTAACAACCTCATACCCATTGTAGTGTTTTGCCCATCACATGTAGCCCTTAGGTCAGCATAACAGCCACGTTCCCACCACATACATATTTGTGTCAACATTACCTGCCTCAAGACCTCTATAGTACCATGCAAACTATTATAGCTCTTTGCCCAACAGAAGTTTCATGCCCACCACATACACCCATATGTACATATTAATTGCTCTCACCTTCACCTCATACATCCCTGCGCAAAGATTACCAACTTTATGTATCTTACCCACCATATATATGGTTAGTTCTATGCCCGCAAATACATGTCTGTGCCAGCCTCCTTTGGTAGTTCCCTGCATTTCTCTTACCTTTCAGCCCTCCTTAAGTGAAGTTGGGATAAGCACACCCTACTTGAGGGGAGAGCCATTGGAGTGGAACCAACCACCTCCGTTCCATCAAATTGAATTGTGGGGTTTCTCTCCAGTGAAATCTGAGGTAGTTTCAGCCAATTCAACGATCGAGATGCTGGAGTGCTCAGTAAGACTTCTTGGTTTCACAATGGGACTAATGCCAGTGCTACCAATCATGCTGAGGGCCAGAAGAGATGGCCTGGCATGCTTCCTGTTGGCCAGCTCTGATCAATACCACTATATCTCTCACTTTAAGAACATGGTAGTCATCTATGACCAAATGTTGGAATTGTAGTCCTGGTCTAAAACCAAGGTAAATTTTCGCATTTGCCCACTTTCAAATTCATTAATAGATACTGTACGTACTACCTGGGATCAAAACCATGGTGCAAAAATGCTAACTTCATTTATTTCATTAAAGTTTACTTACTACCATGCATCAACACTTGGATTCAAAGTGGTACACTTGAAAACACTTATTGATTGTTATTATTATCTTTTATTTATAAAGTGTCGACAGATTACATAGCACTCTACATTGCGGGGATCATAATACAAACAAATTACATACAATTACATGTAATAGACGGTAAATATGCATTAGGTGCTTTCTTTTTATCACTTTTCTCAATTAATTTTTTTGACAGTAAACAAATACATTTTTCATTTTCCACATTTAACAATTTTGATTTGTAAGTCCTACCCATGAAAACTCTATTGATATTGTATGGCATAATTTTCCCCATATTACTACATTCCCACAATTTACACAATTACAAAAATAATAAGAAAAGAAATAGAGACATTGTTATATTTCTCCTGTTTCAATATTATGACAAATGGATAGAACTTCTTTAGTGTCCATCTAAAAGTGTTTTCCTTGGGAGACATTGTTGCACAGTCCAACTACTTGCCCCGGAGCGTGATGTGGCCTGTAGACTATATTTTCATGATACAGCCCGCCAAGAGTGCAGTTAGACATCACCAATCACTCCTGCCAGTGCAACCCTTGTCTGGTTTTCATGTACTGATACATTTACATGTAGAAGAGACGCTATCACCTGCTGCTAGTAGAAGAATAAAGCACTCTCTTTCAATTTATTGCACCTTTTAAAAAAGAATACACAACATTTATTTAGTTTACTATGTGTATTTACAGTACTTCTCTTTTGTCACTTTTTATTTGTATTTTATATAGAATTTAAGTGTGGTGGGGCAGATGGATGCTGGAATTAGATACCTGGATTTTCGAATAGGTGAAAGACCCAATGTTCCTTCGGACCTGTACTTTGTACATGGATTTTACACATCAGTCACTGTAGAGGTAAAATATCAGCCATTTGGTGGACCAAGAACAGAAGCAAAACCAAGATGTTTAGCCTGTAGCAGTCAATCAAATGTTTGCTTTCATCTGCTGATCCTCCTCTCTTTAAAGACATAAAGTATATTCACTCATGTATAAGAATAGTAATAGAGGCATCATGACACTTCTCTCATTTCAATATTACATAGAAGAATGTCTTTAGCTCCATCTAAAGCTCTTTGCATACTATATTTTGATTATTATTTTTTTTATTATTTTGTTCAGCTAGCCCCTATTCAGTGCTGGTTCTATAACGAAAATGCTTAGCACACCCCAACTTCTATGTGTATTTAGTAAATTAAAGGTTTTGAGTTGTTTTCACCAGTTTAGTGTATACTGATATGAATGTTATGTTACTTTTTCCCCTTCTGTAGGAAGCATTACAAGAGATCTCTGACTGGTTACAGAGGAACCCACGAGAGATGCTCATCCTGTCGTGTAGCCTACTGTCCATGTCTCCAGTACAACATATGCATCTAATTAGCTGCATACACAGGATATTTGGACCTACATTATGCCCCAAGCATGTATGAATATAAAAAGTACTTTGTATTAGTATTTGTTTTTACAGTGCTGTACAATGGAACCAAGTAAAGCTATAGGGCTGTAAATGTTAAAGGAAAAGTCAGCTATCACAATGTATGGTCACAGCTTTCACAGGGGCTGTACTGTCAGTAGTGGTAATCGGATATACAAAATAAGTGACAGTCCTATTAAAATTAAATGCAGCAGTAGTAATATTCCTCTGCATCTCCCAACCGTTTTATTCTTCAAACATGAGAATCAGTTTAGGCCCATAGACTTCTGGAGATCTAACACAATCAACACCTTGAACATTATAAAAAGCAAAGGTGGAGGTGTTGCTCATAGCCATCAATTAGATTCCTCCTAATCTGCAGGCCAGTAGACTCTCCCACATCTTGTCATGGTAGAAACTATTTTAAAGGCATGGCCCACAATTTAAATGTTCTTTGTAATGTATAGCCCCTACTGAAGAGCAGTGTTGCTCCATTGCTGCATGTTTTCTGTACTGTTATCACTCTATGATCATGTATATTGGTAAACAGAATAGTAGTTAATTGCATAATGTAAGTATGAATTCAATGCTCAGTTTACGCTTGCTGAAAAGATTTGTCCAAAATACTTTCTTTTATTTACTGTATATGTCCAGGAGCAGCCCACACTGAGAAATATGTGGAAACAAGGTTATCAAGTCATTGTTTCCTATGATAACCCTATCGCTATGAAATACGAATACCTGTGGTCATCTATCCCGTACTGGTGGGCAAATACTACTAATAAGCGGTCACTGATTCACTTTCTGGAGAGTAAAAAGCATAAAGGACGACCAGGTATCTATTTATTTGTTTGTCTTTTCAGATTGCAAATTGAATTTTTGATTACTTTTGGACCTTTTTGTATAAAAAAAAGATTCTCAAACTAAAAGGCATACATTTGGTATCGTTATATTTGAGAACTAGATGGTTAAATTTAGGGGTACATTTCTAGGGTTGGACTGATTGCCTAAAATGAACAATGCTTCACATATAAAGCCCAGAAAAT
Source organism: Mixophyes fleayi (assembly GCF_038048845.1). NCBI lineage: Eukaryota > Metazoa > Chordata > Amphibia > Anura > Limnodynastidae > Mixophyes > Mixophyes fleayi. Next base: position 139,934,504 of record NC_134403.1, on the reverse strand, counting down.
AGAAGATTTATTCCAATAAGCTACCACAATAAAGCCCTTTCTGTCTGAAAAATAAAAAACCAATACAACCGTTGCTTGGATAGGTATTCCATGTGAAACAGACATATCCACAAATATACAAATGAGTAGCTTGTATGTGCCATCATGCAACTTTTACTAATACATTGTTTTATCTTAGCCTTCAGTGTACTGAAAAGAAATGATTCTATCTGGATTACATATAGACCTCACTGAAAAGCACAGAAGAAAGTAAAAATCAATATATTTAATAAAAGTTGTAGAAAGGCACATAGATCACAGCAGATATAGGTAATGTAAAGGTTTTTAAAAACAAAATTTAAACAGCTGAATTACTCTTCTCAAAATTCAATGCAGGGTGTTAGTTGCAGCTGATTGGATACCCTTCCAGTCTGATGCAAATGAATCCATGCATTGAGTGTTATTTACATTTAAAATTGTTCCATGAACAGCTGGTACACCAGAGACCTGAGCCACCAGAAATTGATTTCTCTCTACAGGGGTTCAAGACATGTAAAATTATCCTGGATAAACATCTCCTTTAAAGTTCTGGGGGTGGGTGTAATGGAGGGAGGTTGTAATGTTGTTACATCATTATTTAATGGAGTTGTTCAATTTTGAAACCTCTTCCCCGATTAATATATCCAATTCGCTACGTGGAGATCAGCCACCAAGATCCCCTTTGCCTGAAGCTGCGAATCAAATTGTACCTCTGCTCACACAACTCGAGGACTTTATTCTGTGCAGTACTGTTCAGAAGGGCTCTATTGAAGAGTAGGAACAGAATGTTCTACCCAAATGCCCTCTACAGCAAAAAAGAGCTAATTGCAAATGCAACCAACTCATGGTATTAGGTAATAGGAAATCCTTGAAGGGGGGAGTCTGGTAATATTAAAATAGGTTGTGCAAAAGTAGACAACTACTTTCATTCAGTGTTAGCTACTTACTGTAACTGGGGAAAAAATAAGGAGTAAACGGAACAGGAGTAAATTGAACAAATAAAATATTGCATGCTGGAAAGTACATTTATGGTACTGTAACTACTACTTGACATTTTCTCAATAAGACAGGTCCATACAAACTTCAGAATGAGTTAAGAGTTCTTGCTTACATTCATATTTTTTTAAAATATATTTATTTTATATATATTTCATAACCCTCCACTAACATTTCTTTAATTTACAGATGATTTTTTTGTGGCTGGTCTCAATTTGACAGAGAATGCATCTTATATCCTTAAACACCCATTTGGGTCCATGAAAAGATTGACTTTACCAAAACTCCCATTCCTGAACAACTGGGTGCAAAAACAGCATCCTGGAGTAAGCAGAGATGCCTTAAATATCATTGCGGAAGATCTGATAGGGTCCGATAACTTTGTTTCTGCTGTTATTCATCTAAATATGAAGTTGCTGTTGGATAAGAACTGATTATTTTGTGAAATCCCATAGGTTACAGTTTTGCTGGTCATAGTTTAGTTAATTGACATTTTAAACTAATAAAGCTAGCAGACCATCAGAACAATTATTGATTGAATCTATGTAGCTAATCACAAAGACTTCCTGGCTCTGGTTGTGGCCGTCTATGCAGAAAATGCCTTTGATAGAGCGGTTGCAGCAAATCCTTGTGGATCAGAGGAGCGTTCTGCAGAGAAGTGCCTGTGGTTTATCATAACCCGTCCACGTCTGTACTCACTTTATCTGAACCCCATTCCAGATTAAGAATGACACCAGACAAGGCTGCCCCGTCGCCCTTAATATTTGTCCCAATAACCCAGATATCCGGTATAATAGTTAGCTGCCTAGAACTTAATATAGCCCTGTATGCCGACAATGCACTTCTGATCAATAACCAAACCCCACTCCCAAACTTGCACAAAGAAATTCCCACATATAGTTATCTATCCAACTATAAAATAAACGCAGACAAATTGAGATTTTTGGATCTGAATATACACTCCATTCATTAAAATGTATCTATAACTTTCAGGGGCAGAGTAAAAAAACTTGATATCTGGGAGTACACTGCCAACTACCCCAGACACAATAAAATCACACTTAAACTGGAACTAGCTTATTATCTCTTGTTTTAGGGTTATTGGCTTTTAAAATGAACGCCCTACCCAGGCTTCTATATTTATGTTAGACACTCCTGATACATGTCCCGGAAAAAATCCTCAAGACCTCCAGCAATCCTTTTCAAAATTTATGGGAGCAAGTAGAAAACCCAGCGTAAGGATGCAAATTATGTACAAACACCATATGAATGGTGTCTGGGCTTCCTCAACGTGTTAAAATACTACATACTCAGTCCGCATTGTGAAATTCTCCCTTTCAATCTGGGATTGTTGTATTTGAACACATCAAATGAGGTCCTAACCTTGTTTGTGGAATAACCCTATATTTGCATCAGGATTGAGTCACAAGGATTTCCACCATTGGACAAGATACAACACAATATTCTCCCTTGATATTGCTCCCCTACGATTATTTCCAGAGTTTGAAGCGTTCAGTTCTAGATTCTCACTACCCCATACTGTTTTCTTTCAATACCTACAAATTAGGCACTTTTATCAATCACTACATAAACCAGTACCTACTGTGCCACCCTGTAATCGCATTCCTTCATCTAAAGGGCTAGTCTCTACTCTGTATCAACTAATAATTCAACATAACCAGCAACAAAAAAACCTGAAGGAACCTGCACGGGAAAGGGATATGGGGATACTCTAGACTCCTGGAGTGTGGTCCAAAATCAAAGCTAAACTAGTTAAAACTTTAATATTGCTGAGAATTAAAGAAGACTAATTTAAGCTAATTTTTAGATGGTATTGGGTGCCAACCCTCCTCCACTCTATCTTTTCAAACTCCTCAGACTAGTGTTGGAGATCAAGTAGTCACAGTGACACCCTGCTGCACACTTGGTGGACCTGTCCAAAAATAATACTGGGTCAAGATTCACAAACTCATCAAGTCTATAACCGATATTCAGATTCCCAACTCCCCACTTTACTCCATTCTAACCTCGGCCCATCCACACAACCCACATCACAGTCATAAACTTATACAACACATTTTACATGTGGCCAAATTGCTTCCTCTCAGGAAAAAAAGACTCTCCTTCATTAATCATAACAAACAATAGTATAATCTATCGTCCACAATTCTTCACAGCGACCCTGCCTAACAATCCCAACAGCTTCAAAAGAACATGGTCACCCTGGATAAATTATATTATGGTAGAACTCCTACTGAATATTATGTGACTCACTGCTTCCAAAAAACACAAAGCAAACATACAGTGACTCCTGTCCCATCCTGATTTCCTTTTGAAACACTGCAAATGAAGAGTGCCTCTTAGTTAATGTTCTTGAACTAATCTTACATATTCCTCTTTAGTTTCCAAGCCAGTCCGATGTTAAACTTTATTTGGCGCAAACATGTTATTACCCACAGCCATATATTCTCCAATTGCTCCTGGTTGGTTGTATTTAATTTATTATCTCATTGTACTCCTTCCCAAACCTTCTTCATAGTGATGTTACAATTATCTGCTGTTTCTACTTAAAAAAATAGTGAAACATTCAAAAATAAATAAAATAATAAAAGTTGTAAAAATATTTGTGGGCTTAGCATTTTATTTATACATAAATTTGTGTATGTGGGGATTTTGTACACTTTTTGCAAATCTCTACTATTAAAGGACATTTCCTTCACATGTATTTCAAACATGTTTTGTGTTGTAATCTGCATGATGCAAAGGAGAGAACACCACACATTAAAGTCCTATTTACAAAACCTGTCTACTTTAGGTGGGAATGTGAGCACACGTATAACCAGGAGTGTAAAAGGAATATCGTTTATCCAAAGATTTCCTGCAACCTCATTTTGACAGACTTTTGTAAATATAACCATTGACAATGTTCTCAAAACAGTGAATATAAACAGTCTGCACACCCTTACTGAAACTGCATGTGTTTGTGATAAAAAACCAAAAAAACAACTGTAGGGCGCTGCAATCACCTTTGTTTGGACTTAGGCTGCTGCTCTTCTAGGACAGATTCTGTCTCTGTCAATACATAGAAAACTGGGCACAAAAAAGAGGAGCGCAAAGCACCAAGTACTTAAATTAATTATTTATTACAATTAAAAACAATGTTAAAATGGATTCAGCATATAGCCGGAGGCTAGATAAATCAAACAACTGTACAGAAACAAGCTTGTCCTAGTAGTACAAACAAGCTGTTGGCCAAAAATAATTAACATATGGTACCATATGTAGAAATATATAAATACCACTAATGAGATCCAATCCGAGGACTGCTGAATATCATAGAATTGCTCCTTTGGAGCTGAATTGAAGGATAATGTGGATTACTTGTATTACTAGTCCGGAAAAGAAGCCACCATGTAGATACAAGCTTTTCTTAATATCAATCCATTTAGCAATTTATAATAATCATTTCCTTTGCGGGCTCAATTTGGAACCCAAACATTTGCCTGTAACTTATAGCAATAAAAGGATCCACCGCAAGGTGCAATTCTGGCACCAGAAAAGAGATTGATTATTTCAGATGTTCTTAATACTTTTGTATTTTCAACAATAGCTTGTCAGGTTTGAAATTGGCATAGTCCTTATTCATATAGATGTGCCAGAATAATAGTAAATATTTATAGGCACCAGAAAGGAACACATATGTTTACTTAGCTCTCCTTTGTAGATTCATAAGTCCCGAACTTCCGATGTTAGTAATCACTCCAATAGATGTTAGAGGCAGTCAACGAAAGAAAATCTCAGCAAGTATCACAAAATAGCTTGCTATAAATAGCTGGCCAGCACTTGGTAGAAAATCAGCATATAATTATCCTAACTCGTTTCCCGGCGAACCGCCGCTTCATCAGAGGTAAGTATAATGGCATGATCCGGCCAAACTGATTTAAATATCTCAAAAAGGTCACATGAGATTAATCACATGATCGGCATCTATCTATCAGGGGTCAGTATAATGGCAAGATCCAGCCAAACTGATTTAAATATCTCAAAAAGGTCACATGAGATTAATCACATGATCGGCATCTATCCGGAAATGTCCACCCGAAATAGCAGTCACTTACGGAAGTGTCCAGACTATATATTTTAAGTCACATGATCGTCAGTGATCCTCCGGAACCAACCCACAAGCTGTCATTCAGCGCTAGAAGCTGTAGTCTCTTGGAATCCGGATAATAAAGTCAGAAATGACCAGAGTAAGATAAAATGCTTATCCATATATATAAAAAATAGTAATTGTATAAATTGGGTGACAGATCTTCACTATGTTAAAACATAACCAATAAACTTTAAAATTTCTACTTATACATATATATCGGAATCTTATTCCCGAAACAAAAATATACATATATGAACTCCTAACATGATCCACAGATATAACTAATTAGAATCCTAAACAAATATTCTGTAGAGCCATATGATGGTCTTGATGTCATTCACTATACTTCAAAGAGGTCAAATTGTAAATATACTTATCCCTTATGGGATGAATAATATCCTCATCATAAGAAATAATCAACTTCCCTCTGTCTTCAATAGGACTAACAGATATATAGAAGCATGTTAAATCACCTATATAGATAGAAAAACACACGTGAGGTTACAAGAACACTCAGAAAGCTAAACAGAATAAACACAGCCTCTAGACTAACATATATTGTTGAGTTCAATACTATCGTTAAGTCCAAATGGTAACAGCGTTTTTAATCTGAAGATCCAAAAGGCTTCACGTTTGCAAAGCTTATTAAAACGATCACCTCCTCTAATAGTTGAATCAATCTGTTCGATTGCTCGAACTTTCAGACCCTCTAATTTACCTTTTTGGCATTCATTAATATGTAACGATAAGCTGTGGGATTTGATATCTTTTAAAATGTTACGTCGATGTTCCAAAAAGCGCACATTAAGTGTGCGAATAGTACGTCCAACGTACTGAATACCACATTTGCAATTTACAACATAAATCACATAGACAGAACGGCAATCCAAGACTTTCTCGATGGTAAAGCTTTCACTTGTTGAAAAAGAAACAAAATTCTTACACTTGTGATCAGCAAACAGGCAGGTAATACATTTGTTTTTTCCACACTTATAAAAGCCATTGGGTCTAGATGTTAACCAGCTTCCCAGGGATGGATTAGATATATACGGTTTAGCTTCTAAATTGTTTTTGAAAAAGCTTGGAGATAATTTATTTTTAAGATTCTTGGATTTTCTAAAGATGGTATTTCTACCCTTATCAATGAAATGACCCACACAGTCATCCAGTTCTAATAAAGCAGAGTTTTTAGTAATAATCCGTCTAATTTCGCCTGCATAACTATTATATTTAGTAATGAAAACCAAAGCTCTATCTATATTAGTCTTTTTTGGACCCGTAGTAAGGAGATAATCTCTGTCTGAGTCTCGAGCCTCAATATAGGCTTTTTGTACCAACTCATCTGGATAACCCTGTTCTAAAAACACTTCATATAGTTCCTCAGAATGCTTAACAAAATCCTTGATATCTGAGCAATTTCTTCGCATACGAAGGAATTGACTTTTTGGTATACTACTTTTCCAAGAGTTCAAATGGCTACTTCTATAGTGTACATATCTATGGGAATCTACCTGTTTGGAATAATTCTCCGAAACAATGGATAAATCTTTTATATGCAGAGTGATATCTAGATAGTTCATTTCTGTTGGATGATGATTACTGGTGAATTTTAGACCAAAATTGTTAGTGTTTAAATGTGATATAAAAGATGAAATAGAAGATGAATCCCCATCCCAAATAAAAAAGAGATCATCAATGTACCGTCCGAAAAAGACCAGGCTCGCCCCAAGATCCGCACCCCATATGTACTGCTCTTCGAACAGACCCATATATAGGTTTGCAAAACTCGGAGTGAACCTGGTCCCCATCGCCGTACCTTTAACCTGTAAATAAAATTGAGATCGAATAAAAAATAGTTCTGATACAATATATAGTGTATAGCGTCAAGTATGAGGTCTATTGTATCCTGTTGTGATAAATAATATTTAACTGCAGCTATACCCTCAGAATGAGGGATGTTAGTATATAGCGCCTCAACATCACATGTTAAAAATTGATATGAGGGTTTCCAGACAATATTTTTTATTATATTCAAAAAACTTATAGTGTCTCTAATATGTGACTTCAACTTGGTCACTTTAGGTTGCAAATGTGTATCTACAAAAACGATAAGTTGCTAGACAGAGACCCAACACCAGAAATAATAGGACGGCCAGGAGGTGATATAAGTGATTTATGAATCTTGGGTAAATGATAATACGTGGGAATAATTGGATATTGAATAAATAGAAAAGCATAAGTATCCTTAGAGATTACACCGTTGGTCAGTGCATCATCCAACAGACATTTGAGATTTTTCTGAAAAATTATAGTGGGATCTTTATCCAATTTGGTGTAAAAAAAGACTATTGTTTAGCTGTCTCATCGCTTCATTATGATAGTTCATCACATTCTGTATAACTAAACCCCCCCCTTTATCGGCTGATTTAACAATAATTCCAGAATCGCTCATAAGTTCCTTAAGGGCTCTCCTTTCCCTAGGGGTTAAGTTATCCCTTAGTGGTTCTTTTTCAGCCTTAGCACATAAAGTTCTAAATTCATCCATTGTGTTCTGGTAAAAACTCTCAATGAGAGGACCTTTGAACTGGAGGGGGTAAAAATCCGATTTCTTTCGGAAAGTTGAAAATCTATTTGAAGAATTAATATCATATAGCTCAATTTCTGAAAGACCTCCTGAATCATGACTTTCCTCCCTTAAGGATTCTAGATGTAAAAGTGCCTGCCTATCCTCTTTATCCAACACTATCGGTGAAGCCTCACTTTTGGTTTTCCTCAATGCTTTATAAGCAAAATAACGTTTCCTGCTTAATGTTCTTACATACCTGTTTAGATCAACAAATAAGTCAAAAAGGTTAGGTTTACTAGACGGGGCAAATTTTAAATCCCTTTCAAGTAATTTTAATTCTGTTTGAGATAAAGTCTTGGATGAAAGGTTAAAAACACCTTTGCCTGTTAATATCGGCGTGTGTTTTTTACGTGACTTAGCAGTGCCTCCTCTGGATCCCGATTCTTCCTCTCTTGTTCTTTTGAAAGAGAGGAAGCCTTTTTCTTGCACCTTTTGTGCATAAGCTGGCGCGAACATTCCATCTCCTAAAAAAGAAGAGGAATTGGAAGCAGCAGAGGCACCCTGTTCGTTACACCCATGTTGATCATTACAACTGGTACTTTTTACCAAGGGGCTTTTATCATTTGTCACATGTTCACTGTGAGTAAATGAAGATTTTTCTCCAGTTCTATTATTCCCTCTATTTGTGTTCTCCTCTCCAAATTTGTTATTTCTTCTATTCATATTGGACATACCCCTGTTGGGTGGTGCTCTAGAATTTATACCATAATCAGAGTTAGAAGGATTCCTTTTTGTGAACCTCTGATGTTCAAATCTATATGGGGAGGATTGGTCTCTAGAATGGAATCTTCTCTGATCTGTCGTTCTATACTGAAATCCTGTATGTGAAGTATCCCTCCCTCTAAAAGGAGCCTTAGATTTTTTTGAGGTTATAGGATCTGACTTGATCAAGTTTATAGTCTTTTTATTGCTATATGTTTCAGGCAAATGTTTGGGTTCCAAATTGAGCCCGCAAAGAAAATGATTATTATAAATTGCTAAATGGATTGATATTAAGAAAAGCTTGTATCTAAATGGTGGCTTCTTTTCCGGACTAGTAATACAAGTAATCCACATTATCCTTCAATTCAGCTCCAAAGGAGCAATTCTATCATATTCAGCAGTCCTCGGATCGGATCTCATTAGTGGTATTTATATATTTCTACATATGGTACCATATGTTAATTATTTTTGGCCAACAGCTTGTTTGTACTACTAGGACAAGCTTGTTTCTGTACAGTTGTTTGTGATAAAGCCTGAAACAAAGATAAATCATGTGATACCTTTTTTTCCTCCTTTACTTTGACCTTACAACCCCAAAAAATCCAAAAATTTGAAAAACACTTTTTATTTTGTTAGGAAAAAGAAAGGAGAATATAATAAACCCTCTGTAATACCCTGGTTGCATAAGTGTGGACAACCCTAAACTTATATTAGGTGGAACCACCTTTTGCTTTTATAATGTAAGCTCAATATCCATCAACTTCCAGAAGAACCCCTTCCTGTGCACAGCCCTCTTTAGGTCATTCAACAGGTTTTAGATGGGAGAATCAAAGTCTTGGCTCTTACTGGACCATTCCAAGACTGATTTTCCTTTTCTTAAGCCATTCCTTGATAGACTTGAATCTGTTAGAAGGTGAAATTTGAATAGAAACTGAAGAAAGGGAAACTTGTTTTGGAGTAGTACAGTATATTTAAGGGGGATGGAGGATAAACAGCATTGAGCAAAATATATTCCACACTACATCCATAATTCAGTTTTTTCCATGTATATTGTTGTCCAACAGTTTGTGAACTCAATCATTAACAATTGTTTTAATATATTAGCATCATTGTGTTAGGTAAAGGTTCTCTGACACTATTGTTTTACATAGTGTCTTGTACACTATGCTTTTATTTAAATAAAAAAAAAAAAAATGGAGCCACTCTGTACTACCTTTGCTCAGAAGAGTACCTGTAAAATAACACTCAGAATGCAACGCTAGCTGGACTCTGCTACATACTGTGCTATTCTCTTTCACAGGCCAGTTTCCTCCATACATCACCAGCCGCCTGTCTTGTGAGGCACAGTATGCAGCTGGACTCGGCAGCAGGATTCAGCTGTTCACAGTATTTTACAAGCAATCTCCCAACAAATGGGGACACATGCATAGTACCCATTATATATAAAACTAAAGGAATAACCCCAGGCCACCCCACCACCCTTACAATGATAGATTGTCTTTAAGCGACTTCAGGCCACCTTTAGTCAAGGTAACATGTACATTATGTAACTATTCTTTAAGTAGCGCATCCTGTTTTTTTATGTCCTGCCACAAGAAAACACATTTCTAAACATATCTCGAGGAATAATGTATATAATAGTCTCTTAAATGTGGCAGATTTAGCCCTAATGATCAATTTGAAAAGTGTCCATCTAAAATATGATTACCAGGTATGTTTCTACAACACATATTACGCTTTGTTATAGTTTATACTTCTTAAATACAGAAGTAAAAAAAGTATGTCCACAACATGTCATTATATGAAAACATTTTATTTGGTTTCAGACAATAATAAGCACATCATTGTCGATCACTGATTCAGTGAAGAGTTTCTTCCCAGGTGTGTGGTAGCAGGGAGAGGCCTGGTTACACCCACTCAAATCATTAGAACAACACTTGTCTATAGCCTTCAAATAGTGTTGGGGCAGGAAGCCCCTCTAGATGGGCACTCTTGGTCAAAATAGTCAATCAGTAGGTAAAAACATGTTATGCTCACCTCATATTTTGGTATTTAAAACACACCTACTGTGAGCGCTCATTTACAAAAGAGTTTTGTGTATTTTCCATAAGCAGCATTTGATATGATCACCAGCACATCAGCAGTACCATCTTCTGGTAACACATCTACTTTCTGCACGGATGCTTCCTTGTACAACCAGCTGTCAAATAACCACACACACACACAATATATGAGGGTTTTTAAAAAAAATAAATATAAAAAAATAAGGCAGGAGCAGCATAATGAATGAATACACTACAATAGTTAATGCACCTATAAGAGCCCAAGACACAATGCATATTTATATTTACCAAATCTAAGTGCAATTTTTATATTCTTAATTCATGCTTTATTTCAAATAGTAATTTATGGTTATGGAAACTATCAGAGCATGAAATAGCTATGAAAGTTGGGAGAAGAAAATGAAATGAGTCAGATCATTATATAAAGAAGCACATTCAAGTATAGCATATAACCTTAGGCTCTTAATCAGGCGGTTGTACCAAAAATCTAATTATTGATATTTTATTATCTTGTCCAATACCCAATTTCTAAATATTTATATTTTAATAAATTACTATTAATCCACAAAGGTTACAACAAAACTCACCTAGAAAAATACAACAGACTTATAAAAAGGGGGGACAACTACATGAACACTGCAAGTTGACAAATAAAAGGTACAGTTCTATTTTGTATTTCTATACTACCTATATGTAATGCAAACTTAAGATAAATAAAAGTTGCATAAAAAGCTAATTAGAAGGAAACAGGTATCTGATGGAGATGAGACAAAAGAGGGCAATTGTGTAATGTTTTTTAATTTTTTTTTTTTAAATCAGGTAAAATTTTATTGCATTTTCCTTTTCTTAACATTTTAAACAACAAAAAAGCCCATAACATTGGACTTAATCCCCAATTATAACCCACACAGTGTTACAGGTATTATCAAGTAACCATACACAATAGTATCACAAAAGAAAAAACATTGACATTCAGATATACAAGCCAAGGTATGCACACCTCCCACCATTTCAAGATGCAATGAAATAATATTACAGTTTTGATAATACAGAATATAATCGTTGACCTTAATGACTCAACAATAGGCGGCTGGATGTCTGCCCCGAGCATTCATTAGGAGAGCTCCACCTCCCTCAACCCTTCTGTAACATATGGGGATATCCTCCACCTATACCATATTCTTTCATACTTATCCACTAGTTTCCTGCTGGTGTACATGAACCTTTCATGGCCGACTGTATCGTTAACAAGGTCGATCCAGCTACTCAAAGTCGGGCCTTCAGGTGCCATCCATTTTCTAGCTATCACCACCTTTGCCAACATAAGTAACGTGTTGATAAGCAGTCTAATAAGTCTACGGGTTTTTTTGTTTAAACCCAAACCGAATATAGAGAGTTTTGGAGTCAAGGCCACCACTCCCACCTCCAGTCTTTTAATACAATCCTCCACCTTTCCCCAAAAGGATGAAACCAGCGGACATTCCCAGAGCATATGCCAAAAATCTCCTTTTTCACTCTTACACTTGGGACACAACACCCTCTGACCCCCACTAAACTTAGAAAGCCGAAGAGGGGTGAGATACGCTCTGTGTAACAGAAAAAAATGGACCTGGCGAGATCTGACTGATGCAGTGACCTCTTTCGGGGTTTTTTAATTATTTTTACTATTTCTGATATGTTACATATCTTTGTATCAACATTTTAACTATTCACCTACATGCTGGTATTTTGGAATATTTTATAAACTTAGTTTATTCTGGTTCCTTCTATATATGAACATCATATTTCTAATTCACAGGCAAGTTGTCTTTCAAGAATTGAGGCTTGAGCTGCACATATAGGGTCCGATTCATCAAGGAACGCAAAGTGAACACAATTTTTTTTTTTTTTTTTTAAATTGGACGGAAGTTGCACGCAATTACTCCTGTATTCAGTACAAGCGTTTCCGGTTGAATACGCGTATGAGTGTGCTCTGCCTATACGACATGAGATGCAGACATACAACATTACAGGATACGCACAATATCAAGACCCTTCAATGCACAGATAAAAAATAAATATATTAAATACATTAACACGTTAATAATATAATCATTAATAAAAATAAATTGAAAAAATTGCATGAAATACATTTATCAGGATATTATTAATGCCTACTGAACACCTGTTTTGGCATGCATACGTGTCTGTCATCACTATCAGTCAGCACTTACACCTGGCCTGTAGCTGTTGCAAATGATACGGCTAAAAAAACAAGTAACACACCTGAGTAATGCCCAGGGCTCAAATTGGACAAACATGCATGCGCTCGATCTTAGCACATGCTTACTGTATCTGCACTACATGCATACAGCACTTCACTCCCCTGTTTCACCTTTGATATCATTGGCAGTTTGAAGTCTCATTTATGTTCGAAGATGAATGGCATGTGTTTGTGTTCACTGGCGTATAGTCTGTTTCTTAGCATGCGCAGAGCAATTTTTACGCAAAATGCGGCACGTAACGGAATTTACGTTTCTTAATGAATCAGGCCCATATTGTATTTACAGACAATGACCGACCTGAGTGAAGCTGGCTCATACACTATGTTTGACTTTATAATTGTTAGGTTGTTTTGTTACCAGCACATACGGTTTACCAGAACCATCAGTGCATGCGCTCCACTGTCTCAATGTTTTCCATTACCTGGCATAGACCTTTTTCAAGAATATGAAATTACACCATAACGCATGCACAGTTTATTTACACTAGCCACATGCAAGTTATCTATACTGGACATAGACTTTTACATAGAACTGATTTCTCTGACAAATATGCAGTCGGCTGAACGAGACTGCTGGCATGGACACGAGAAGAAAAATGGAATATTTAAATCATCCACCAGGTGTCTTATACTAATTCTCCCAGAGAAATCTCCATAACGGAAGATAAGTATGCTTCGGCTGCATCCCTACAACTCCATAACTCATCTGGATTCTTTATCCTCTACAGACATTTCTTCAATTGCACAAACTCCTGTACTATACACAGAACTGATTGCTCCCAAGGGCAAAGGACATAACATTGTCTAAAGACAAGAAGACAAGAAGATCAGCTTTTTTAATTTAACTATCTAATTCATTTTAAATAATGAACTATATATACTCCTGTTTTATTCTATTTGCTCAGTGTGAACTGAGGGATTTATAGAGCCAAGAGACAACATCTTTGTGACATCTATGCTACCTAAGGAGATCTGGCGACAACAAATATATTTACTGATAAACTCATTTTTATATCTCGGTATGCTATCAATACTGCCTCAGGAAACCTAATCATTGCAAAGATATACTACACTATTATTGGCACCACTTTTTCTATGTGTTGTGTGACAGTGTTTAACAAAGTTGGATTTGTTGTCATAAGGTTTGTATTACATACCTTAATTGGGGACTTTCCAGATTCACCCTAATTGTCATATTAATCCTTCCTGTATTTTTCATTACAGCTTTCTCTATATGTTGTTTCAGATCACCCAAGCCATCGCCCAAAAGTGCAGACACAGGTATAGCTGCCTCATCAGGTTCACGTCTAGAACAAACAGAACAATAAATCAAATTTCAGGTCATTTTTTTACATTATTTTTTATTCAAGCATGTCTAATTACACAGCAAAGTCACAAAATGATGCATATAAAGATTACAGTGTACAGTGAGGAATACAATGTAAGTCAGCAGACATCACAATATCATCGTTGGAAGCCATTCAGAATGACAGAGATAAAGTACGATGGTTAAATAAAACAAATAATTATTGCAAGAGTAACGAAAGAACATAAAGTGTGTGGGAGTCACCCTGGTAATAATGGATTAGAGCAGTGCTCCGCAACCGGTGTGCCATGAGATGTTATGTGTGCCGCGGCGCAATAGTTACCAATTCCGCTAATAACAAGCGGAATTGGGCTTTTTTTTTTCCTCTTCCAAGTTGCAGGGTTTATCTGCCCCCTCCTCTCTCCCACATATGTTCCTTTCCTAACTTCCCCCTCCACTGTACCCAGAAATCCTGCCCTCCTCCCTACTTATCCCTTTCCCTGGGTATGAAGCTAGAACTGCTCCGTTCTTGTTACTTGCTGTGGTTATCCTGTTTGGTGAATTTATGTTCATATAACTTTCTCTCTTAACCACTGATTTCCACCGTCTCTTCCCTTCTCTCCCACATAAACTGTAAACAGACAGCTCAACAACGTCGGCAAGCAGCGGCTCTCTCTGTCTTCGTAACAGGGACTGGAGTCACTTCCTATAGAACGTTTCATATTGTACAATGGTGTGCCGCAGAATTCTGGGAGGGGCTCAGGTGTGCAGAGGGTGAGAAAAGGTTGCAGAGCATTGGATTAGAGAAATAAATAGGACAGGTAATAAAGAGTGAATGGCGGATCATTGACGCATAATCTAGTTTAGTACCAGTGTCCTGAAAACAGCTTCGGATACACTGTTTAAGCGGGTCTGACAGAGTGTCAATAAATGTTTCCCACACCTGGAAAAAGGCCTGGGTACTCTTTTCCTTTGTCATACAGGCCTCCACCTAATCCATATGGATGGGATGATATAACATATGCCTAAATAGTGATGGGGCAGGAGGCAATATCTGGACACACATCTCGAGAACACTTTTTCTGGCTCAGGTCATTTTTAATTAATATTTTAATCCTTGAAAAATTAAACATTTTCTCAAGTTCAAAAAAAATCCATGTAGAACTGTAAATAGCATTACCCTACCACTTTTAAAACAAAGGTAGGAGAAATATGGTAGGAGTATATACTGCACATTCCCTTGCCATAAGTAGCAAGAACATGGTCGTATGTTCAGTATCGATTAAATAGCAACTTAAATCATATAATAAATCGGTCACATCAATTTTTAACATTGGGAAGTGCCAAGTAAATTTTCCTACTGATTTGGTAGGGTGAGGTTACATGTTAGTCTGCAAAGCAGATGGAGGATCAACAATGTATGTGCAAAATGACAAAAATAGCTTTTGATCCAAGCCTACGTTCTACAGGTTTCTCGATCCCAAAGCTGAAACCATGTACGAACCTTTAATACAATTTAAGATGACAACACAAGTTTTCATTACAAATACATTTCTGTTCTATTAATAAACCCATAGATTTGCTCATCGATAACTATAGACTCTGTTAGCACAACTTTATCATTATACTATTTATAGACATGTAGTTTAAGTCACAGGAAATATATGACAGCAACATGAGCACTTACGTTTCAACTAAATCAATTTTGTTATGCACCTCAATCATAGTGTCGAGAAGCTTCTGTGGAACATTCAGGTTGGCGAGAGCAGAGAGCACACTAGTCTTCTGATTGACAGTTTCCGGATGGCTAATATCTCTCACATGAATTAATAAATCCTGGTAAATTAAATTTGCAGAAGTAAAATATACCATACATTAACTGTAGATAAGGTAATAATAGTAATAATTGCACTAACTTGTATTAACTAGTATAACAAATTACAGCAAATGAGAAAAATCTATTTTAATAGGCTATATTCTCTAGCAGTATCTAAAACTGATAAAAGTTGTAATTTTCAAACTTGCTGATGTTGGCCAGGACATGAATCCATGTCTGTGTACAATACATTATTTAATCAGATTCAGGTACTGTTAAACACAGTCTGCTAGACAGTGTGCCTAACCAGTGGTTTAAGGCAGTTCTACATTCATAAAGAGGCCGTATGGTCTATTACATTTAATTACATAACTAAAATGTTCACACATGTACAATTATTTTAGGAATAACTGTACTATTCTAAAATTAAAATTAAAAAATGACAGGGTACACACTCAAAGCGTGATGGAGTTATAGCTTCACACTATAACTTACAATATTACAAACACTAGGTAATAAAATGATGATGGGCTAAGACAAGGCCTTCATAGTTTTGAAACAAATGAAAGACCAGAAAACCCATCTCAAGTTTTAATCAAGCCATAAAAGCCATCTCATGATTATTTTTCTTTGTTTTTTTTCTTAATGAACATTTTTATTGGGTTTTACAAACGAGGACACATACTTATTTTTCTGGTTCCAAACAAAGCAAAATAGTTTAAGGAACAAGCATCCAGTTGTACATTGAGTGGGTGACAGAGGTCAGAAAACCCACATCGACCAAAAGAAGGACAGAGTCTCCCCTATGAAAATACCTTTCAGGAGATGCAATCCCAGATGACCAAATTATAACAACACCTGGGGAATCCCGGAAATGGTGGAGGTCTGTATGGAAATAGTGCTGAAGAGCATCTGGCAAGAGATAATCTCTCCCAGGTGTAAGCAACTCTCACCAGATGTCAACCCTTCCTACTAATTACCAAGCTGTTACAGGGAAACAATCATACACCCATACAAAGGTTCTCTTATGTCTACAAAATGCCTTGGTATTCCCACATTTCCCTTTGAGGTTTCATAGTCAAAAGGACCCCAATCACACTGTCAGATAAGAGTAACTGCTCGATAGGTCCAATTTTTATTTTCACTACCCCAGGGTAGGCCCACAACTAGCTGGAAGCACATGGGACAGCCAGTGTGACTATGGCCTAAGTGTATTTTGCCTCCAATTCATTTGGCTACCAGTTCATTTGGACAGCTTGATGAAGTACAGCATTTTGCATCATTCCTGTCACTATTATTTAGCCCCTCAACAATGACACACTGTATTTACAGCTTCAGAGTATGACGTTTCAATTTGGTGGAACCATCGGTTTTACCTGAAAACATCTTATTTTTCCTACCAGGGTTGGCTGCTAATTGCCATTGGCTCCACTCTATACATCAGGCACTTGGCTGCTACCATACGATCATGTCACCCTTGCAGATTGAACGCTCCCTATATTTCTCCATCCCCAGGTCCTACTTCAGGAACTTTTATATTGGTCTTACTTGCCCTAACCAAGTACAGTTATGTTCATATCTGTTCAGTGGGAGCAGAAGCTCCACACAACTCTCAGGTTTATTTGCAAAACAATTTTGCTTTATTCTTACTGGACTTATGTACATCACATCTCTTCTTCTAACCTCCCCTCACTGTGCTTCTGTGTCTGGAAGGGTGTTCAATTTTGGGTTTTGAAGCTTGCAGTGTTGTTCAGATGTGTATATTAGGATTAGGTTGAGATGTGGGGATTTATTTATTGCTTTAAGAGAAAATCGGATATACAATATTTGGCTTATTAGTGTTAGGCAGACAAGATCATTTACTTTTTCAGCTTTGAGCCCTTGCTATTTAAGGATTCTCTTGTACTATGCCCATTCATGTGAAATATTATGCAATCGATGATTATATTTTAAAGTGAATATCCTAAAATGTGCAGGTATAAACATTATTTTTATTCTTTAATAAAAGATCCAATATCAGCATTTCTGGCTTGAGACCCAGATGGGCAGCTAGGTATTGGCACACTACACCGCCCTTGAGAAGTTGGCTACACCACTCCATCCTCTCACAATATCCTAAGCCGGCCTCGATGACTGTTTTTAAAGAAAGGCAAGTTCCAATTACATTGAGATAGATAGTCTATCTTATAATTGTAGAATATGGTGCAAGCAGAATGCAACGTATGCTGGTTTAACTAAGTCCAAACTATATTCATGAACAAAGTCCTACTTTAAAAAAAAATTTGTGCACTGACCATCATTTCACATTTCAAGATAGTTACCGAATAGACAACATCTTCCAGCGTGGCAGAAAAAGACTCAATCAGATTGTGTGGCAGCTGAGAAAGAAACCCAATAGTGTCAATAAAAATGACCGGCATTCGACAAGGAAGCAATCCACCATGGGCTGTGACATCAAGTGTGGCAAAGAGCTGGTTACGTGGCTGAAGGTTTGCATCGTCCGTAAGCGCCTTTACCAATGTTGTTTTTCCTGCAGATAGAATACTAAATTATACACATATACATTATATTTAAGGACTGATGTGAATCATTACATATTCTGGGCCCGATTATGTTCGGATGCGCAAGTTGCAGAACAAAGAGCATGGAACTTGAGTGTAGTACTGCCCGTATTCAAGTCCAAGCGCCTCTCAAGATGCCTTTCCACTTGAATGTGGGTGTAAGTATGCTCTGTCTACATGTTACTTGCTGTATGTTAACAGTCAGAACACAGTGCAGTATAATTATAAGACAAATTTTGTCCATATTTTTTTTTTTTACATTAAATACATAAATCAATATGTTCTAAATGTGTACTGTACATACGTCTCGTTTTGTATGGTCTATCTTAGTTGTATACACATGCTCTGTACTATTTAGTAACACGCATACATGTATTTTTCTAAACAATGATTATGCTGTGCCAATCATTACTTTCACTCGGCACGTACACCTGCCCAGTAGCTGGTGTAAATGATACAGCTGAAATAATATTATGTACGAGAAAGTCAGGACTTTAATCACCCACATCAGTGTCATTTGCACTCAGACATGAATTGCATGCATTTGCATTCAGTAGCGGAAGGTCATTAGCGGTTCTGAGCATGCGCAGAACTATTTCACACAAGATATGCTAGGTAAATGTCTATTATATACACACACACACAATATCTCTAGATGTAAAATTTATATCTATACTTACACATACGAACACTGAAAAAAGACTTATGCACCCACCGCAATTAGTATAACCCATTACAGAGATAACTGGAAACTCCCGACGCATCCGCTGGGTCCTAAGCAACTTTCTCTTCTTCCTCAATTTCTCCAAAGCCTTCTTAATTTTTATTTCTCTCTCTTTTAAGAGTCTCTGCTGGACCTCCATGAAGGTTTCACCTTAAGGATTATAATGGGGAGAAATAAAGAGGTTTTTGAACTCAAGGCGAAATAAATCAATTTGCAGTAGATCTGTAACAAGTAGCATCGGGTTTTATTTCTTGAAAATATGAATTGTTGTTTTTTTAAGAACTGATCTAAAATAAAATACACCCCTCCCAGGTTTGTAGCATGCCCTGTAATTGAACAGCTTATATGGGCAACTCTTTTCATCAGTTACTTTTCCTCTACTGACCAGTAAGAAGCCCTGAAAGGGAGGCTGGCATTGGAGAGACTCTGCTTGACTTGCATATTAATAAGCTTAACAGGCAGAGCAGAGTCTCTCCAGCGCCAGCCTCTATCCTGCACATCAGCCCTGCCTACTGGTCGGTAGATAAGAGAAGATTACACTGCCCACTTATACTATTTGGCATATTTTTCAATGTAAAATGAGTCAATCTATTCAAAACATAAATAAAACCCCATGCCCCACTAGCCACAGTGCCTCTAATGATCACTTAGAAAATTATGATGTTTTGCAATCACCGATAAATTGAATTTCAGTTTTAAGTTTTAATTGCTAGTGCATTTATAGGTGGTAAGTTATACATACATCCCAATATATCAGTTGTTATGGTATGCTTTTTTCTTTTTGAAATGGTCAAAAAACAAAAAAAAGTGCAAGCAACATTCAGGGTCCATTGGCTATCAGAACATAGTGTGCCTTAGTCATATTTTTTTTTTAGCTCACTGACAACAAACAACCAACATACCAGATGTCGTGGACGTGCTGTAAAACCTCCTGTGACTTTCATCATCACCATTTATTTATATAGCGCCACTAATTCCGCAGCGCTGTACAGAGAACTCACTCACATCAGTCCCTGCCCCATTGGAGCTTACATTCTATTTTTCCTAACATATAGAGAGAGACTAGTGTCAAATTGATAGCAGCCAATTAACTTATTATTATGTTTTTGGAGTGTGGGAGGAAACCGGAGCACCTGGAGGAAACCGGAGCACCTGGAGGAAACCCACGCAAACACAGGGAGAACATGCAAACTCCACACAGATAAGGCCATGGTCGGGAATTGAACTCATGAGCCCATTGCTGTGAGGCAGAAGTGCTAACCACTTAGCCATCGTGCTGCCCCATGAGCTCTAACACTACCACAGATCAATAGAAATGCATGTTTTCTCTTATTAGGTAGACAGATGTATTAATAATGTGTCTAAAACCAGTATAATATGCCATTCAATTTCTCAACTAACCATTCAAGTTTATCTTAGGTCAAACAAAGCAGTATCAATGAATATACTATTCCTAAATTAAAGTATAATGCACATTACCTGATCCCATGATATATCTGGATCCGCCGCCCTGCTGGTCCAAGTGGGCCATTTCGTTTTTAATTCTAGACCTATGGAAAAATAACCATCAACACCTGTACGTTTGTCAGGACAGTGAACAAGCTAGCCACCCAATGGTGAACATGTTTTCATATATTTATTTGGTTCCTTAATGATGCAATACTTCTTTAGGAGGGGTGAGGGAATGTGAGAAATTGGTAGCGTTTATATTAGCGTTTTATTTTTCTAGGATGAGAGAATAAATTACACAGAAATAAAATAAGGGCACTTATTAAAATACGATCACCTGTTACTCCCATTTATTTAAACACTTAACATGCCTACTTTACTGTAGTTTAGTGAAAGTTATAAAGCACTAGAATGATATACTGTATGTTTTGTTCACACAACTACATTAATTTACCCCATCATCTACATTAATTTATCCCCATCATTAACCAGCTTGTGTCCATGAGCATGAAGATGCAGAAATTAAAAGAAAAACAATCAGTAGGTCATCTCTGTTGCCAGTGCTTAGAAAGTTAATGTAAACTGGACCTATTAGCGCAGAGAGTCAGATTATTCAATAAGCGTTACACTGCGTGTCTCCCTACCTCAGTACTGGAAGTTCAGCTAGTGCAATCTGTAGTTTGGCCTCTCTTGTGCGTGCATTAAAGCGGAAAACATTTAGGACCACTGTATATCTGTCAAAAACTTTCACTCCCCACGCTGTTTCCAGCTCTTTCTGTGTTTGAATGTAGAATAAAAGCAAATAGTCAGAATAGAATAAAAAGGTTTATCTAAAGTATATGATAAGTATTATCGGGGGTCCACTACAAATCTCATATTACAACAATAAAACAAGAATCTGCTATATGCAGTATGTCTTTCTTAACAGCTGTCATTGAACCGGTCAATACATTCATGTCAGACTTAAAGAGGACATGTCATAGGTGGGGGGGGGGGGGGGGTTTACACTTGTGCATGTATAAAAATGTGGTGTATGGAGGATTCAAAGTTTGGATGGTTTTGCATCAGATGTGGGTTTTGGGCAGGAAGTGGACCCTCATTCCACTCGTTAGGAGGAAAGACTAATAAAAAAAAAACCGATGCATTTAAGTGGAGATTCCCTGTGAGAATAAAACAATGACTGTATGGAATTTACTATTTAAACTACCTGTATACTACACACAAAACTGCCCTCAGCTACTTTTTATTATGGTAAATGCAAAATTATTATGCTAATTCTTGAGTCTGCAGATTAAATGCAGATCATATGTTACTACTGCCTATGTTTAGAATACAGTGTTTCTTCAGTTAAACACTTATGGAAAATATTTTCTTAAAATATATGTATTTCAACTCAGTAGACTCAAAGTTTATTCCACCTTGCTGGAAGCTCCAACTACTGTTGTATCCAGAGAAAAAAATAAAAAACAACCTCTATTATTGCACAAGTGGAAACAGTCCATTAATGATGCTATAGTCCTTTATAAACTGAATTATTTGTCATGGTGCAATACTGAGAGTTTAATAAAATATTGGACCGATAAGTTCAAAGTGTGGGGGGCACAAGCTCTCCCATGATCATTGAACATAAGAGTCACTGTCATGTCTTTACTGTTTACATATTTGGTTCTGTCTTATTTAGTGTTTTTTGACTAACAACAGTGATATGAAACCACTAGCACACAGTCCCCTGGTATGGAGACTCTACACACATACATATATATATATATATATATATATATATATATATATATATATATATATATATATATATATTCTACTATATATTTTTTCTTTTAAATTGACCCTCTGAGAGTCTGATGAACTTATCTTTTAAAATAAGTAACTGATTTTGGCTTGATAATCGTTATTTTCCATCACTGTATGAGACTGTCGATGTGTCATGCAAGAATACAATAAAAGATGTTAAGAGAATATCTCATGTGGAATCCACATATGGGAGCTATATGTACTGTTAGTTTATGCCTGCTATCCTGTCACCCTCTACACCAAACCTGTTACTAATAGTAGGTCTGATTTCTACTCCAAGAGGTATATTTGCCAGCACCTCTGCAATAAACGTGTTAATTTATAGAATATTAACCTTCTCATGGGTGTGACTATTGTATGAACTTTTGGTTTACTTATTCAATTTATTGGTCTTATACAGTTTTATATTACCTCACTCAAAGAAGATAATCTTTCAACATTCAAGAAAACTGCAGTGAGCGGAGACAGTTTCCTTATAATTTCTGCAACAGAAAGGAAGTGCAGGTAAAAAGGTGGAAAAAAATTCTTGTAATAATACCTGCATAAAATAATAAAATATCACCAACGGAACTGGATGGAACACAGGGTACTCAATTAAGGCCAAGAAAACCATGGAATAACAGAAGGGTGTGCCATTTTACTGGGTACAAGAACTCACGATCAGTACTGTACCCTGTAAAGAGGCAGGATACAGAACATTTCTACTGGTTAGTTGGTCAATATGAAAATCAGGGTCACAAAATGAATATAAGGGACACTATGCAACATGAAATTCTCTGAGTACAGTTGATACATCCTACTCTCCCATTATAGAGCATTCCAGCAATGAAAACTATCCTTGCCAGCGGACTAAGAACTAATGAGGATTATAGAGAGGAGGAGTGACCTGTGTCAGGGATGAAACATAACCTTTTTTTGCAAAAAAATTTTATGGAGAATTTCATGCGTGATCACAAAGGCAAAGGTAAAAAACACTATAATAACATCAGAGTTTCAAATGACAATGAGTAAAAGTAAACATACAACTCACTGAAACAGAAATAAAAATACCAACAGAAAAGAGATCCAAACAAGCTCGTAGTTTGTTTTGTTTGTTATATACAAATACAAAAATAAAAAGTAGGAAAACTAGAGGGGAAAAGAATTCCTCAGGAGCAACAAAAACTGCAATAGAAGCAAAAGAGTGCGGCAGTTTACACAAATGCGCAAACCAATGTTAAGAATAAAGGGAAGACATTTTGTTACATTGTGCCCAAGGGGAAAAAAGAAGGTGTAGAACTTATCAGGATGCTAGTCATATGTTCCATTTCATAGATGGTCCAAATCTTCACCCTAAGAGCTTACATAGTAGGAGGGTTTTGGTCTTTCCAAGATCCAGAGAATAGACAAGTTGCTGCACTAAAGACATGTCTGGCGAGCTTATTGAAATGATTTGAAAGATCTAGGAAAGGAAGCGGGAGCAGAACATGCTGTGGTCAAAATGAGAGAGGGGTAGCAGTGAGTGTGTAACTAAAGCATGATCATCCATCCAGAATCTCTGCAGGACCGAGCAAGTTCACCAAATATGAAAGATCATACCTGGTTCCTGACACCCTTTCTAACACAGGGGAGACAAACTAGGGAAGATATTATGGTGTCTGGTTGGAGCCAAGCACCAGCAAAAAAAAACTTGGATGCATTTTCTTTAATACTAACACATAAATTATTGTGCATATTACCTGTGAGAACCTGCAAATTCCCTTTTCCAAATATGTATTTACTATCAGGCGATTTTGTAGACATTATTAATTTGTCCACAACTATCCAATCAGGAATGCTCTGTACCAGACTGACAGCCTCAGCAATCTGCAAATCAGCTAGAGAAAAAATAATGTTTATGAAGAAACAGAAAGCAATTAGTAAAAACAATCAAATGGTTTGCTACTCAAGGTGACATGAGTATCTTAAAATAGGAAGTTTATTAGTAAAAAATTATATATATATTTTTCTACTTCTTCACATTAACAGTGTGATTAGTATTTGCATAACTTTAGCAAAGTCCATTTGAAATAAAGTTACCACTGACTGAATGATTGACGATTAAGCATTTCTGCAGATATATAATTTATATAATTGTTACAAAAATTCAGATACTGCCAAGCGGCCATCTCTGACAGCGTCGCCTGTGTAGTTCTGCCCATGCCGCTTATACACAATTATTTTGTGGAACTCTGTGTGAAATCCACAACATGGAAGGCGGAGTGTGAGAGGGAGGTCTGCTAGCTGTCAAACATGAGTAATGGGCTCATGATACAGCACCCTTCAAATGCAAATGTGGCAGTCATAATTGTGTTTCCTAAAGCCATGGTGGACACTAAAGTCTGCTGTGTGACTGTTGGTATTGGCCAATGAGACTCACTATACAGCCAAATATTGAATACACTACTTGCAGCACTTAAGTAAACCCAAATATCAGCTCTAATGTGTACAAACAAGAGAAGTCTGCCTCTTTTCCAAAACCACTCTTGAAGGCATAAGTGTCTTAGTAGTACCCAAACAAATGTACAGGACATAGAAATCTACGGCTGGAGCCTATTGCTAACTTGACAACCATTAAAAATAAAGAACCAAGCTTGGTAACCATTAATAAATTTACTGACCATCAAAATGGAATGAAGTTTTTTAAAATTAAAAAATTTGAGGACATGCTCCAGACACCATATAGAAGTAGCGTACCATTTATTTCTAAAACCTGTTGCTTACAAATCTTAGGCGAGAGATTACTGAATGATTCACATCACACATAGATTAAGATGTCTTTCACTTTTGAGAAATGTTGGTACAACATAAAAATGTGTCATCAAAGAATGTTATCCACCTCCTTTACCACCCTAGCAACAACAAATCAGTCCACTGATCATAAGGTAAATTATTTATATTTCAAATAAGCAATGCTGTGCAATCCATCATTAATTACATATAAACTGTGATTTCCAAATGAAAATGTAGGCAGCCCTTTCTATATCTCAATAAGTTCAATTAGTATACCATTACTTGTAACAGTATAACACAGTAAAGGCTGTTAATGTGTCTCTCTATTACCAGTGGTGCTTTGTTGTTTTTTAGGTCCCCATTTTACGTCTGGGTGCACTAAAAAAATATTTTGCACCCCGTGAAGGGAAGGCGTGGGAGAAACTAGGAGATCGTCGTCTTCGTCATCTTCGTCGCTCTCCTCCTCGGTGGAGGTCCTGCCTCCGTCCTCACTGCCCTCCCAGCCTGCAGGTTTCTTAGCCTTGTAGCACGGTATGCCGCCCCACAGTGTGCGCGGCCTCTGGGCATGGCACCGGCCACTGCTGGGGGGTGACAGGAGGTGGCCGTGTAACCCTGTGACAGCTCTCTGCAGGGCAGTAAACCTGCCAGCATGGCATCTCTCAGCCGCCTTCAGCACCCAAGGGAGCCACATTGCACCCAGTTCCAGGCTGAGGCTCCATGCGGTCACATGACCATACAGCAACGTAGACGTAGTGACACAGGGGCGGCCCTCACACAGGGAGCCTGCACAGAGCAGTGACAGGGGCTCATAGGATGATGGGCTTGTTGTATGTACATGCCATTAAGCCGTCACATATTAATCCTCTGATAACGGAAAAGTACAAGGACAGTCTGTCATCGCATTAATATCTTACATGACGCTGGTACAAGAAATAGGGCTTAATAAATAAAATAAGTATCCTTCTAGTTTGCTTCTCTACTCTGACACCGTTTTATTTTCCTTACATTCTATTTTTTATTCGAATAACGAGGTTTTATGTCCCACTTTTTCCTTTTTTGGATCCAGGCAAATACTACTCCCCCTCTTTCCTTCCAAACTCTCATTAGAGTTAGTGGTATTATGTATTTGTGCTTATTTTATTAAATTTTACTTTTGTAAATGATGTTTTGTAGCCAAATATCTGTTGAGGGGCATGTGCTATAAATTTAAAGAAAACATTTTTTTTCTCCTTTTATTATAAATCACCAGTATACATTTTGTCTGCTGATATATAGTATAAAGTGTACCAATTCAATAGAAAACACTCTGCATTAATCTAAATCACCTCCAGGGCTGCCAATAGAAATTCAGGGCCCAGGTACAACAACTTCAAGAGCCCTCCTATAGTTGAGCATGGGAAAAAAAAATTGCGCAAAAGTGGTAGTGGATGTGTTCATACAATTGGGGGCATGGATATGCATCATTGGGGCGTGGTTAGCAGGTGAAAAGCGCTAGGCCACCCTCCTACAGAAAAAAAATCTGCATTGTTATGTACACCATTGCCACAAGAGTGCAGAGCCCGCTCGCCAGAGCGTGACATATGTCCTAGCACTCCTGAGTTTCAGGACATCTAGCACCATATAGTAGTATATAAAGCATGCAGGGAGGGTCTCACTGCATTATGAGGTTCCAGAGAGAGCTAAACTGAGTCATGGAGCTACAGAGGCAGTCCTCTCAGAGACCTTCGATAGACCAGTCCAGGGGGTAAATGTATTAAGCTCCGGGTTCTTCAACACCCGCGAGTTCGGCGTCTTCGACGTTTAAATTTATAGCGGCGCTGCCTTGTAAAGGGACTTCCCTTTACAAGGCAGCGCCGCTTTACATTTAAACGCCGAAGACGCCGAACTCTCGGGTGTTGAAGAACCCGGAGCCTAATACATTTACCCCCAGAGGTTCAAAAGAGGACTGCCTTTCACCCTGACATTACAGAAATGAATGCATTGCATCCTGAGAATCCAGAGAGGACTGATTTGCATCCTGAGGTTAAAGAAAGGACTTCCCGGCATCAAGTAAACATGGTAAACTTGATACATGTTAATTTAAAACATTTTATAACCATTGGTTAAAATGTCAATACAACTCTTTGGATGTTGTTAGCCAACATTATATTTAAATGTATATTTTTCATGTTTGAAAGCTTCCCCTGCTCCCAAGAAGAGGTACAGAGGGCATTGGGAGGGTGGAACCTCTTCTTGGGGTCAGGGGCATGCCTATTGCCATGGCTCTTCAGAGAGTCCTGCTATGCATCTTTATGTTCCATAGAGGTAGGCCCTGCACCCTGAGGTTACTGAAAAGTCTGCCCTGCATCCTGAGATTCCAAGGAGGATTTCGTTGCATCAAGAGGTTCTTGATAAAACTGGCCTAAGTAATGGTGTTCCAGAGGCAATCCTCTCACAGACCTTGGGCAGACCAGTCCAGAGGTTCTAAAGAGGACTGCCTTGCACTCTGAGATTACGCAAATGAATGCTCTGCATCCTGAGATTCCAG
The DNA here is from genome assembly GCF_038048845.1 of Mixophyes fleayi. Taxonomy (NCBI): domain Eukaryota; kingdom Metazoa; phylum Chordata; class Amphibia; order Anura; family Limnodynastidae; genus Mixophyes; species Mixophyes fleayi. The sequence continues at coordinate 139,906,740 of NC_134403.1, read as the reverse complement.
GGAGGATTTCAATGCGTCATGAGTTTCCACAGAGAGCTGGCTTGTGTCAAGAACCTTCAGAGACAGTCCTCTCAGAGACCTCGGGCCGACCAGTCCAGAGGTTCCAGAAAGGACTGCCCTACAGTCTGAGGTTACAAAAATGACTGTCTTGCATCCGGAGATCCAAGGAGGAATTCGCTGCATCATGCAGTTTTACAGAGAGCAGGCCTGAGTAATCGTGTTCCAGAGACAGCCCTCTCAGAAACCTTGGGCAGACCAGTCCAGAGGTTCTAAAGAGCACTGCCTTGCACCCTGAGATTACAGAAATGAATGCCCTGCATCCTGAGATTCCAGGGAGGATTTCACTGCGTCATGAGGTTCCACAGAGAGCTGGCTTGTGTCTCGAAGTTCCAGAGACAGTCCTCTCAGAGACCTCGGACAGACCAGTCCAGAGGTTCTAGAGAGGACTGCCTTGCACCCTGACATTACAGAAATGACTGCCCTGCATCCTCAGATTCCAGGGAGGATTTCACTGCATCCTGAGTTTCCCAAGATAGCTGGCCTGAGTCATGAAGTTCCAGAGGCTGTCCTCCTCGAACATTGGGCAGACCAGTCCAGAGGTTCCAGAGGGGACTGCTCTGTTCCCTGAGTTTCCAGTGAGGCTTTGACTGCGTAATGAGATTCTTGCCAGTGCTAGCCTGCATCTAGATTTTTCAGAGGCAGTTCACCCAGAGATCTCTTGCATGGTAGTGCTTAGGTTCCAAAGTGGACCGCACTACATTCTGAGGTTCCAGAGAGGTCTGCCTTGCCTCCTTTGTTCTAGACAGAACAGGCCTGAGCCCTGAGGTTTCAGAGTTCATTAGTGCCATTCCCAAACATGAAGGTAGGTGTACAACATTTTAAATTAAAATATTGTATGAACATGTATGAATTGTTGATGCTACTATTTGAAGTTAATTTCCCAATATTATATTAAGTAGTATGTGTTTTTTATTAAAATTCTCTCCTGCCCCCAAGAAGAGGTACAGATGGCATTGGGAGGGTGGAACCTCTTCTAGGGGTTATGGACATTCACATTACCATGGCTCTTCAGAAAGTCCTCTCCTGCATCTTGATGTTCCAGAGAGAATGACCCTGCTCCCTGAGGTTACAGAAATGACTGCCCTGCATGCTAAGATTCCAGGGAGGATTTCACTGCGTCTTGAGTTTCCAAAAATTGCTGGCCGGAGTCATGAAATTCCAGAGGCTGTCCTCTTTGAGACCTTGGGCAGACCAGTCCAGAGGTTCTAGAGAGGACTGCCATACAGTCGGAGGTTACAAAAATGACTGCCCTGCATCCTGATATCCAAATGAGGAATTCGTTGCATCATGAAGTTCTGGTCTTAGTAATGATGTTCCAGAGGCAGTCCTTTCAGAGACCTTGGGCAGACAAGTCCAGAGGTTTCAAAGAGGACTGCCCGATACCATGAGGTTACAGAAATGAATGCCCTGCATCCTGAGATTCCAGGGAGGATTTCACTGTGTCACGAGGTCCCACAGAGAGCTGGCTTGTGTCATGAAGTTTCAGAGACAGTCCTCTCAGAGTCCTCGGGCAGACCAGTCCAGAGGTTCTTGAGGGGACTGCCCTGCACCCTGAGGTTACAGAAATGACTGCCCTGCATCCTCAGATTCCAGGGAGGATTTCACATCTTGAATTTCCCAAGATAGCTGGCGTCAGTCATGAAGTTCCAGTGGCTGTCCTCTTCGAGACCTTGGGCAGACCAGTCCAGAGGTTCCAGAGGGAACTGCTCTGTTCCCTGAGTTTCCACAGTGGAACTTCTGGCATCCTGAGAATACAGAGAGGACTGATGTGCATTCTGAAGTTAAAGAAAGGACTTCCCGGCACCATGTAAACATGGTAAACTTGCTACATGTTAATTTAAAACATTTTATAAGCATTTGTGAAAGTGTCAATACAATTATTTGCATGTTGTTAGTCAACATTATATTAAAATTTATGTTTTTCATGTTTGAAAGCTTCCCCTGCTCCCAAGAAGAGGTACAGAGGGCATTGGGAGGGTGGAACCTCTTCTTAGGGACAGGGGCATGCCTATTGCCATGGCTCTTCAGAGAGTCCTGCTCTGCATATTTATGTTCCAGAGAGAATGGCCCTGCACCCTGAGGTTACAGAAAAGTCTGCCTCACATCCTGAGATTCCAGGGAGGATTTTGTTGCATCATGAGGTTCTACAGAGAGCTGGCCTGAGCAATGGTGTTCCAGAGGCAGTCCTCTCAGAGACCTTGGGCAGACCAGTCCAGAGGTTCCAAAAATGACTGCCCTGCATCCGGACATCCAAAGGTGGAATTCGCTGCATCATGTGTGTCTACAGAGAGCTGGTCTGAACAATGGTGTTCCAGAGGCAGTCCTCTCATAGACCTTGGGCACAGCAGTCCAGAGGTTCTAAAGAGGACTGCCTTGCACCCTGAGATTACAGAAGTAAATGCCCTGCTTCCTGAGATTCCAGGGAGGATTTCACTCCATATTTCTACACTGCCTCTCTCTCTCTGTCTTTGTTTCTCTCCACAGTGGATGGTAACTGCATCTCCAATGGAACCATTTCGCTGGTCACGTCACCCCTCTGCCTAACCGTTGGAGTCCTACATTCCGAAATGATTGAATTCCTGGTCCTACCGGAATCCATGAACTCCGTTATCTTGGGTCTTCCTTGGCTCAGAGTTCATGCTCTGCAGTTTGATTGGAACTTAGCTCAGGTCTCTTCCTGGGGTCCTCAGTTTCGCAAGAATTGCCTATCCTCTGTTAAACCGGTGTCTACAGCTCTCCCGTGTCATGTGATTTCTCCTCAATTCTCCCTCCCGACACTTTATGCCGCCTTTCAGGACGTGTTTTCTAAAGCCGTCTCGGAGGTCCTACCTCCTCATAGGCCCTAGGACTGTGCTATTGAGCTCATTCCGGACCGTCCCATTCCCAAAGGCCAGTTTTACCGGCTCTTTCTCCCTGAGAATGAAGCTATGTCCCAGTATATTTCGGAGAACCTGCAGCTCGGTTTTATTAGGAAATCCTCTGGCGCAGAATTATTCTTTGTCAAAAAGAAAGATGGGTCTATCTGCCCTTGCATCGATTTCAGTCAATTGAATAGGATTACCGTCAAGAACAACTACCCCCTTCCCCTTATTTTAGAACACTTTAACCGGATTAGTGGCTCCAAAATTTTCTCTAAACTGGACCTTCGTGGAGCATATAATTTGATCCGTATTAAACAAGGGGATGAATGGAACACTGCTTTTTATACTCGTGAGGGCCACTTTGAATATTTGGTGATGCCTTTTGGACTTTGTAACGCCCCAGCTGTGTTCCAGTCTTTTATGAACGAGATATTCTAGGATATGCTCTACAAGATTGTAGTTATCTACTTGGATGATATCCTAATCTTTTCTCCTGATCTCACTTCTCACCAGTCCCATGTGTTGGAGTGTCACGAATGAGGTATTTACACCTGCAAGTATTGGCACAACTACACAAGGAGGCGCGGCATCTAACACGCCGCCGGTATTCACCAGGGACCCCCCCAAGGAGGTTTGGACTTCGCAGCGAACGACGTGCAGGTCGCGGCCCTCCCAGGTAGCTACTTGCGAGATGACAGAGATATTTGTGGTCGTACAGGCAGGGTCTGGAACCAAGCGGGCAATAAAGGTACAGATTCAGGAGACGAAGAGGAGTCAGCAGGCTGAGGTCAAACTGGAGAATACAAGGCAGGACAACAGGGAGATCCAGGAGCGAGGTCAGAGAGAGAGCCGGGTCGATAACAGGTATCAAACAGGTAATGAAGGTATATATGTATATATCACAGGAACTCTTAAGGCTAGATAACTAGTTGCTCTGGCATCCTAATGGTGTCAGAGCCAGGTATTTATAGGAAGTGTCTGCTCCTCATTGGTGGGCAGTGATTCGGCGGTCCGGCGCGCTGACCGCTGACAGGAAGTCCCAGAGCGCGTCCCGTTGCGACGGGCGCGCATGCACACCATGCCGCCGGAAGAAGCATCCCCGTTGCTTAGCAACGGGGCGCACGGCCGGAAGCAGGCGCTCGTCCCTGCATAATGAGGAGGCGCAGGGACGGCGTCTGATATGGAGGTTCTCTATCATCTTCAACAAAATCAACTCTTATGCAAATTGGAGAAGTGCGTTTTTGGGTTCCCTTTTTGGGGTATCTTTTGTCAGGTTCCAGTCTCCAAATGGACCCTGAGAAGCTCTCTGCCATCATCAACTGGCCTCAACCCCTTGGGTTAAAGTCTGTCCAGCGATTCATTGGTTTCTCCAATTTTTACAGGCAATTTATAAATATTTTTTTCACCCTCATTGCTCCTATCACTGCCCTTACTGGAGATCTGCTAACCCGGCGGTTCCCAAAGTGTGCACCGCATCTCCCAGGGGTGCCGTGGCGCTGTCACTGGGGTGCCGCGAGCCAGACATAAAAAAAAGAAAAGACAGAAACTTACCAATCAGCGCGGCGCCGGGACCCAGCAGCCTCCTCTCTCCCGCAGCAGCTGTCACTGACGTCTATATTCAGTGACAGCTGCGGGAGAGAGGAGGCTGCTGGGTCCCGGTGCCGCGCTGATTGGTAAGTTTCTGTCTTCTCTTTTTTTTATGTCAGGCGTGGGGCAGAGTGAAAAGGATGGTGGCACCGGAGGGGGACAGTGTGGCAGCGGAGGGGGACAGTGTGGAAGCGGAGGGGGACAGTGTGGCAGCAGAGGGGGACAGTGTGGAAGCGGAGGGGGACAGTGTGGCAGCGGAGGGGGACAGTGTGGAAGCGGAGGGGGACAGTGTGGCAGCGGAGGGGGACAGTGTGGAAGCGGAGGGGGACAGTGTGGCAGCGGAGGGGGACAGTGTGGCAGCGGAGGGGGACAGGGTGACAGCAGAGGGGGACAGGGGGATAGTGGCAGCAGAGGGGGACAGTGTGGCAGCGGAGGGGGACAGTGTGGCAGCGGAGGGGGACAGGTGGCAGCAGAGGGGGACAGTGTGACAACGGAGGGGGACAGTGTGGAAGCGGAGGGGGACAGTGTGGAAGCGGAGGGGGACAGTGTGGCAGCGGAGGGGGACAGTGTGGTAGCGGAGGGGGACAGTGTGGCAGTGGAGGGGGACAGTGTGGCAGCGGAGGGGGACAGGGTGAC
>NC_134403.1:139581596-139594096 GCF_038048845.1 Mixophyes fleayi | reverse complement strand
GTCCACTATAGCTAACTGCAGAACTGCTGGAGGCAGGGAGCGATAATCTACAGCAGGTATGAAGCAGGAGAACAAACTCAGCCACGTCTGAGTGCTAGAGATATCTGGCTTGAAGAACAGGCACCTTAAATATCCTGATGGATAATTACTCTCCCAATGAATGGGAGGCGGAGGTGATAAAAGCTGGGTCTGCACATGTGCAGTCCTTGATAGCTCTGAGGCCTGCTCTGAAATGACAGGCAGCCTGGCAGCAGTTTGATTTGTTGCCTGGCTGCCTGTTTCCATTAGTTCAGTGACAGGATCGTCCCGATTAACTCCACCCTCTCCTGATTAGCCCCACCCCTTCCAGCCTGGTGAATGGGGGGTGCTTGGTCTCTGCAGTGAGGGCCCGGGCCCGCTGACATGCCGGGACCTGGTAATTAGTACCCGCCCACCTTTTTGATGTCCTGAAAGAGATACTTCTAAGCAATGACTGTTTTCAGTAATGGATGAAACAAACATTGGAAACATTTGTTTAACTATAATAACACATTAGCTGATTTAAGTATATTATCTAGCTCTCTAATACATAGCTCTCTTAATATTGATGTAAAAAAGTAGATTTACTTGTTCTTTCAATATTCATCGTTTTACATATTTGCATTTTGGTATTTATGGAATCTGTTTTTATTACTGCCTGAAATATCAGTGGTTTAAACAGTGAATAAAGTAATGTTCATGTGGTAAATATTGCAATGATTAAATTACATATCTGAAATGTATACCTAGAACCTAATAAATGAGTAACAAATAGAGCAGTAGGTTGTGGTAGATACCTTATGAGTTACTTTGCTTTATGTACACATAGTTCATTTTTCCAGTCTAGTGCTTGTATTTGCAGTTGAGCTATTACTTGAAGCTTTTAATGGCTATTTCACTATTATTTACTGCAGCTATGTTGTTTTACCATGAAAATTATGACCATATTTTTCAATTAGGCGGTTAACATTAGGCTCGAAGGCTACTGCATAAAATTAAAATGAGATGACAAGAAACCATTTATATTTTAATGATACTTTTCCACTAAGGTGAAGTAGTGAATGAGTTATATACACCCTTTGGAGTGAAGGAAAAAAGTGGAAAATCATTTTAGCTTCAGTGTATAGATGGTTGTGGCCTCAAAACAAGAATCAGTTGGGAAATTGTAATGTAAATTGAACATAATAAAAATCTAGTGCATTACTGTTGTTTCCATGATTTAACATCAAGCTAAGGCACAATATTTCCATCCCATTATGTATGTTTTTTAAAGAGAATTACTTTTATCTGATGAAGACCCCTTAAAGTGATTGAAGTATTTGCTTTTTCTTTATATTTTATAGCATGGAAGCTGCTATAATGCACTTAATACATTCATTTATATTATTGACTTTTATCCATTTACATCCAGAGGTGATTCACTATTTAAATATCAGTTATCAGGACAAAAGAAAGAACGCCCTATATTATTTATTTTGTCTATTTTATATTTTATCATATAAAGTGGAAAAGAGAAAACACAATGTTAGTAACGAGATACATATATATACACATATATACACACACATTATATATATATAGTCACGAGCCGCGGTGGTACGCCACATCCTAGCGTGATCTAGCATCCGGGTGCGTGCTCTATTTCTATGCTCTGGTTTTATTCTTTGGGATTATCCTGGTTGCATAGATGCAGGAGGGTGTAGTGACATCCTCCAACACCAGGGGGAGCTCCTATATGATTTAAACTGGTTCACTTTTATTTTTATACATGCTTCCTGGTTATCTTATTACCTATGCTAGTTCCCAGCTAGTAATTAATTAGCAGCCTCCTGAGGCTCATTGTCAGCCCTGTCCTCCTCCTTTCTGATTTGTCCATCATAGTATTTAAGGCAGTGAGGACTGGGCCTCACTGCTGGTTATAGTTCCTGCTCTGTGTGTACTTACCTGCTCCCTGCTCAGTTACCCTTCTCTGCCTTTGGATTGATCTTGCTGTGTATGACCTTGGACCGTGTACTGGACTCTGCTGTATTGCCTGTGACCTCGATCTCTGCCTGTTTCCTGGATTTGTTGTTTGCCGCCAGCCCTGACCTTTTTGCCTGGACTTCACCACCGCTGTATGCTATTTCACAATATCCCTGGGTTCTCCCCAGTCAGTACACATCTTATGACCCTCTGTCTGTCTGCAGCCAAGTCTGTCCCCACCACTAGGGGCTCCAGTGAACACCAGACTTTCGGTGCAGATTCCGGGTTTTGTTGTACTGGCTGGAGGGGTTCCTGACATATATATATATATATATATATATATATATATATATAATGTACATACTTACACTTACATACACATATATATATATTGCATGAGGTTGAAACTGGGAGGCTCATGGTTAAGCTTATGTGAAAACCTACTATCAACAATCTGCTTGATATGTGAGATCTACTTTGTTGTCTGGTACGCAGATTGCTTATTTATTTTGCACTTTAAAGGGTATTCCCTTTTATGTGACTCTGGGATCTAGGTCCCACACACCCCATAGAACATTGGTGTTTAGAGGTGTGTTACCCTCATTAGGAATATTATCTATTGCGGTGTTACACTATGTCTGTTCTCTCTATATCGCTGTGCTGATTCTTTGGAGATTTGAAGGAATCAGACCAGAACAGAGGTTATCTCCATCGCCGCCGTGATATTCACTGCTGCTTACCTTACGGTACGCATATTATTACCTTTTTCAACCTGTACATCTTGATATCACACTATGAGGCGCCCTGTCTGTTTTCTGTTGTAGTTATCCCCGTTGTCCGGACTGACCATCTGGTTCCAGGCTCTTGAGGCTGCCACTCGTACAGGAGTCAAGTGTTGATTAAAGTGGAACTCATATTTGTGACTTTTATATATACCATCAAAGATACTGATTTTAAAACATATGCAGTGGTGATTAGCGCCATATATATCTTTTTGTTTATATATATATATATATATATATATATATATATATATATATATATTATATATAATTAGGGATGAGCGGGCTCGGATATCTGAAATCCGAGCCCACCCGAACCTTGCCAATCCGAGCCGGATCCGAGACAGATCCGGGTATTCCCGCCAATTGCAAAACTAAAAGCGAGGCTCCGAGTCATAATCCCGTTGTCGGATCTCGCGATACTCGGATTCTATAAATTCCCTGCTGGCCGCCGCCATCTTCACTCAGGCATTGATCAGTGTAGAGGGAGGTTGTGTTAGGTGGTCTTCTGCCCTGCTATATCCTGTGCTGTGCTCAGTCCAGTGGTGCTGTGTCCTGTGCTCTGTCCTTCTAAGGGCATTGTTATTTCCCCATTATTCCCAAGTTTTAAAAATTTTTAAAAAAAGTTATAAAAAAAATAAAATAAAAATAATTATAAAAAGAAGAAATTAAAAAAAAATATCCAAAAACAATCCTGCAAAACTGCAAAGTTCACTGATTCTGCAGTATAAGTCCAGTGGTACTCTCCTGTGCCGCATATAATTTTTAAAGGCTTTGCCGAGTGTGTGTGGCTTAGGGGTACGCTCTCTTGTGCTACATATAATGGAAAACAAAAATTTGGAGGATAAAGCTGCGAGGAAAAAGCTCAGTTTTCCTAAAAGACCCGCTGGCGGGATGCTGATAACATCTGGTCCGGACTAAAGGACCTGCCAATCATTGCAGACATGTCTACTGTTGCTGCATTGGATGCTGTCACAATAGAAAAAATGGTGGAGGATTATTTTGCTGACACCATCCAAATAGACATGTCAGACAGTCCATATTGTTACTGGCAGGAAAAAAAGGCGGTTTGGAAGCCCCCTTGTACAAACTGGCTCTACTTTACCTGAGTTGTCCCCCCCTCCAGTGTGTACTCGGAAAGAGTTTTTAGTGCAGCGGGGAACCTGGTCAGTGAGCGGCGAAGGAGGTTGCTTCCTCAGAACGTTGAAAAAATGATGTTCATAAAAATAAATTATCAAGTCCTCATTCAAGTACAGCACTGCCCTCCAGATAGTACAGCGGGACCTGTGGTTGTGGAGTCCTGCGGGGACGAATTGGTAATGTGTGAGGAGGAGGAAGTACACACTGTAGGGGGAGAGGAATCAGAGGTTGATGATGAGGACGACATCTTGCCTCAGTAGAGCCTGTTTTGGACTAAAAACAATATTGTGAGGTGTGAGGTGTTCAGAATAGACTGGGAATTAGTGGAAATGATTGTTATTGAATGTTATTGAGGTTAATAATAGCGTAGGAGTGAAAATAAACCCAAAAACTTGATTTTAACACTTTTTATATGTTTTTTTCAAAATAAATCCGAATCCAAAACCTTTAAATCCGAACCAAAACCTTTCGTCAGGTGTTTTGCGAAACAAATCCAAACCCAAAACCTCAAGGAAATCCAAAACACAAAACACGAGACACCAAAAGTGGCCGGTGCACATCCCTTATATATATATATATATATATATATATATATATATATATATATATATATATATATATATATATATATATATATATATATATATATACACACACACATATATGTATATACTTACATACATACACATTATATATATATATATATATATATATATATATATATATATATATATATATATATTAGTGATGAGCGGGCTCGGATTTCGCTAATCCGAGCCCACCCGAACAGTCCGGATCCGAGCACTGTTCAGGTACTTCCGCCAACGAAAAAAATCCCAAACGAGGCTATGACATCCAAGTCTCGCGTCGGATCTCACGAGACTCGGATGTCATAAATTCACCGCTCGCGGCCGCCATCTTCATTCTGGCTGCGAAAACTCGTGAGGGAGGTTGTAGCTAGAGAGCTCCTGTCCTGCTTTTTGTTTTCAGTGGTTTCCTTTGAGATCCTGTGCTGAGTCCAGTGGTGCTGCCTGTGTCCTGTGCTCTGTTCTGCTAAGGGCATTGTTATTTGAAAATTATTAAAAAGTTATAAAATAATTTTAAAAAAATTATAAAAAAAGTCTCTAAAAATTTCTACTGCAATATATGAATAGGTTCACTATTCCTGCACTCAAGAAATATTAGTACTGCAATATATAAAAATACGTTATATAGTTTATATAAACTACGTTCACTGTTGCTGCTGTACCAAAAAATAGGTACTGCTATTTCAAAGTCAAACTACATTTATTGTTGCTGCTGTACCAAAAAATAGGTACTGCTATTTCAAAGTCAAACTACGTTTATTGTTGCTGCTGTACCAAAAAATAGGTACTGCTGTATAACTCCAGTCCAGAGGTACTCTCCTGTGCCGCAGATAATTTGTAAAGACTTTGCAGAGTGTGTGTGGTTTAGGGGTACGCTCTCTTGTGCTGCATATAATGGAGTACCAAAATTTGGAGGATAAAGTAGGGAAAGATCAAGACCCACTTCCTCCTAATGCTGAAGCTGCTTCCACTAGTCATGACATAGATGATGAAATGCCATCAACGTCGTCTGCCAAGGGTGATGCCCAATCTCCTAGTAGAGGGCATGTAAAATCCAAAAAGCCAAAGTTCACTAAAATTAGCAAAAAAAGAAAATTGAAATCATCTGAGGAGAAGCGTAAACTTGCCAATATGCCATTTACGACACGGAGTGGCAAGGAACAGCTTAGGCCCTGGCCCGTGTTCATGACTAGTGGTTCAGCTTCACCCAAGGATCTAAGCCCTCCTCCTCCCCCCCTCTAAAAAATTTAAGAGAGTTAAGCTGTCATCAACAACACAGCAAACAACTCTGCCTTCTAAAGAGATGGCATCACAAATCCCCAAGGCGAGTCCAAGGGTGTTGGTGATTGCGAAGCCTGACCATTACTGTATGGGAAGAGGTGGCTCCTTCCACCATTTGCAGCACGCCCTCTGCATATGCTGGAAGGATCACCCACAGTCCAGTTACAGATTTGGCTAATGAAGGTGTGAATTTTGTACACCGGGAGGAGGATATTGATGTAGCTGGCGCTAAGGAGGAACTTGACAAGGAGGATGCTGATGTGGTTATCTTAAATGAGGCACCAGGGGGGGAAACAGTTGTTGTCCATGGGATGAAAAAGCCCATCGTCATGCCTGGACAGAAGACCAAAAAATCCACCTCTTCGGTCTGGAGTTATTTTTATCCCAATCCGGACAACAAATGTATGGCCATATGTACCTTATGTAAAGCTCAAATAAGCAGGGGTAAGGATCTTGGCCACCTAGGGACATCCTCCCTTATACGTCACCTAAAGAACCTTCATAATTCAGTGGTTAGTTCAGGACCTGTGGCTAGGACCGTCAGCAGTCCAGGGACACCTAAATCCCTTGGTCCTGTTGTATACACACCACCAACACCCTCCTCGTCAACTTCCTCTACGATCTCCATCAGAGATAGTCCTGCAGGCCATGTCACCGGCATGACTGAGTCCTCTTCAATCCGGGATTCTTCCGGGGAATCCTGCAGCGGTACGCCTACTACTGCCGTTGCTGCTGGTAGTCGGTCATCTTCCCAGAGGGGAAGTCGTAAGAACGCCACGTCTTTCACCAAACAGTTGACCGTCCAACAGTCGTTTGCCATGAGCACGAAGTACGACAGTAGTTACCCTATTGCAAAGCGGATAACTGTGGCTATAACAGCTATGTTGGTGTTAGACGTGCGTCCGGTGTCCGCCATCAGTGGAGTGGGATTTAGACAGTTGATGGAGGTATTGTGTCCCCGGTACCAAATCCCGTCGAGATTCCACCTCACTAGGCAGGCGATACCCGGGATGTACAGAGAAGTACGAACAAGTGTCCTCAGTGCTCTGAAAAATGCGGTTGTACCCACTGTCCACTTAACCACGGACATGTGGACAAGTGGTTCAGGCAAACTAAGGACTATATGACTGACAGCCCACTGGGTAGATGCATCGCCTTCCACAATGGCTGCTCGTTCCAAGGCAGGCAACGCTGTGTATCACCGGTTTTAATTAGAGGCACAACGCTGACAACCTCTTAGAGAAACTGAGGGAAATAATCTCGCAGTGGCTTACCCCACTTAGACTCTCCTGGGGATTTGTGGTGTCAGACAATGCCAGTAACATTGTGCGGGCATTACATACAGGGCCGGATTAAGACACTGTAGGCCCCTGGGTTAGGGGTACTGTGAGGCCCCCATTTTTCAAGCAACTTATGCCTAATCCGATATTATTGGGGGCTCACCAGTAATATCGGATTGAGCATAAGTAGTTTGAGCGGTGTTCCTTTTAATATACCAAATCAGTATTCTCAAAATGCCAAAAAGAAGTAAAATACAAAATTTTATTTTTTATTACAAGGTTACTTATAAACAAATAAAAATCAAAAATTTGTTTTGCGTATAAAGTAATATGGAAGCTTCCACGCATCATAATAAACAAAATTTGCCGATAAATATGGATATTTACTAGCAAACAAGGGGACATAAATGTTGCCAACACCAGGATTATTCTTTCCAAAGCCGTCCTGTCAATCATACAGCTTGAGGGCATGATATAGCATCAATTTCCAAAGCCAGGCCAGAAGAACTGGAAAATGGCAGAGAACAGAGAAAGGGCAGACAGACACGACCTCCTGGATTTGGTTTCAAAAGAGAACATCAACCTATTACAGACCAAACTAAACATCATTTCATTTGGATTAATAGCCTTAATTATGGAGTTAACCATGCAGACTTCACCACATTAGATGATTAAATCATACCTAGCTATCATGCAGACAGAAAAATCTAACGTTGAAATAAATAGTACAACAGCCAGCCTCAGTAAACTGACAAATTGTTCTGTAGAATAAGAAAGTGTCTATCTGCAGCCAGTGTTGGTATCCAAACTGGCTTTCATCAAAAGCCCCCTAAAGATATGGAAGTACAAAACTAATGCAGAATACAGACACTTGCCACTGACCCTCTGCACATAAAATATTCTATAGTCCTTCACCAATAGCAACAAGCATATATTAACAAAGATATTTCGCAATAGCATGAGTCCATTATAATAGCGACATGATGTAATATCTAACATGATAACAGATCATTGCAAAGAGGCTTCAATATTATGGCACAGTTCACAATTCACAAACATAGCCAGCACATAGGGGATGCGTGTGAATGCAAGGGAATCACTATATACATGGTGATGTCATAATCCATTTACACATATTAAACTATATATTTTTTCTCTTATCTTTTAGCCTTTTTGTTATTCATGATCTGCCCCTCCCCCCAGTCATGATTAGCTCCCAACAGTGCCAGCCATCACCCTGCTGCAATGCTCTCCCACCCCTCCCCCACAGTCATGATCAGCTCCCAACAGTTCCAGCCACGCCTACAATGATCTCCCCCAGTGCCACTGTATCAGCCCAGCCCTCCTGCAATTATCTCCCCCCAACAGCGCACACTGTGCCAGCCAGTCCCCAACCCCCTACCCTGCAATTATCTCCCCAACAATGCACACTATGCGTGCCAGCCAGCCCCCCAACCCCCCCTTCAATTATCTCACCCAAAAGAGCACACTGTGCCAGCCAGCCCCAACCCCCCCTGCAATTATCTCCCGCAACAGTACAAGGTTTGTGCGTGTCAGCCAGCCCCCAACCCCCCCCCTACAATTATCTCCCACCAACAATGCACACTATGCGTGCCAGCCCCCCCCTTGTAATTCTCTCCCCCAACAATGCACTATCCGTGCCAGCCAGCCCCTTCCCTTGTAATTAGCTCCCCCAACAATGCACTATCCATGCCAGCCAGCCCCCCTTGTAATTAGCTCCCCCAACAATGCACTATCCATGCCAGCCAGCCCTCCCCTTGTAATTCTCTCCCCAACAATGCACTATCCATGCCAGCCAGCCCCCCCCTTGTAATTCTCTCCCCCCAACAATGCACTATCCATGCAGCCAGCCCCCCCTTGTAATTCTCTCCCCAACAATGCACTATCCATGCCAGCCAGCCCCCCCTTGTAATTCTCTCCCCCAACAATGCACTATCCATGCCAGCCAGCCCCCCCCCCCTTGTAATTAGCTCCCCCAACAATGCACTATCCATGCAGCCAGCCCCCCCCCTTGTAATTAGCTCCCCCAACAATGCACTATCCGTGCTAGCCAGCCCCCCCCTTATAATTAGCTCCCCCAACAATGCACTATCCGTGCCAGCCAGTCCCCCCCCCTTGTAATTCGCTCCCCCAACAATGCACTATCCGTGCCAGCCAGCCCCCCCCTTGTAATTTGCTCCCCCAAAAATACAATTACAGCCCCCAAGAGCGAGCGCTTACCTCTGTCTTCAACGCCTCTTATTCAGAATAAGTTATTCTTCAGTCACCTCACTCCCTGCTGCCTCTGCCTGTAGTGTCCATTCCGCAGCGTGCAGCTATCTCCTTACTGAGGAGATCTCGTGAGAGTGAGACTGTCTCACTCTCACGAGATCTCCTTAGTAAGGAGATTAATGAGCGCCGCGGACGGACCATTGCCTGCTGCAGCCTGTCATTTGAGGTGAGTGACGTCACCTTCATTCAATTCAGTAGGAGTCGTTGACCGCGGTACAGGCTGTAGCGCGGCCGGCGGCTCGCGCTTGCACAGCTGAACTTTAGGGGAAAAAAAAGTACTTAGTACTTTCAAGAAAGGGCCCCACGGATGCCCGAGGCCCTTGGGCTGTTGCCCAGTTAGACCTCGGGTTAATCCGGCCCTGATTACATATGGGCAATTTCCAGCACGTCCCATGTTTTGGCCCACACCATAAATTTGGTGGTGCAGCATTACCTGAAGAGTGACAGGGGTGTGCAGGAGATGCTTGCGGTGGCCCGCAAAATTGCTGGACACTTTCGGCATTCTGCCAGTGCCTACCGCAGACTCGAGCAACATCAAAAAAGGCTGAACCTGCCCTGCCATCACCTCAAACAAGAGGTAGTGATGCGCTTGAACTCCACCCTCTATATGCTGCAGAGGATGGAGGAGCAGCAAAAGGCCATTCAAGCCTACACAGCCACCTACGACATAGGCAAAGGAGTGGGGATGCGCCTGGGTCAAGCGCAGTGGAGACTGATTTCAGTGTTGTGCAAGGTTCACACTGGTACACACTGAAGGGGGCGAGGAATCAGAGGATGAGGATAAGGACTACATCTTGCCTCAGTAGAGCCAGTTTAGTTTGTACAGGGAGAGATGAATTGCTTTTTTTTGGTGTGGGGGCCCAAACAAACCAATCATTTCAGCCACAGTAGTTTGGTAGGCCCTGTCGCTGAAATGATTGGTTTGTTAAAGTGCGCATGTCCTATTTCAACAACATCAGGGTGAGTGGGAGGGCCCAAGGACAATTCCATCTTGCACCTCTAGCAAACTGCCATCCTGTCTGCCACTGCACTGCCACTCCTAGATGGGCCACGTGTTTGTGCCGCCCACTTGTGTCGCTTAGCTTAGACATCCAGCTACCTCGGTGCAACCTTTTGGACTAAAAACAATATTGTGAGGTGTAAGGTGTTCAGAATAGACTGGAAATTAGTGGAAATGAATGTTATTGAGGTTAATAATAGTGTAGGAGTGAAAAAAAAATAAAAAAATATGGATTTTAGCACTTTTTATGCTTTTTTTAAAAAAAAATCAGAACCCAAAATCAGAACCAAAACCTTTCGTGGGGTGTTTTGGCAAAACAAATCAGAACCCAAAACCTCAAGCTAATCAGAACCCAAAACCAAAAACCCAAAACACCAAAAGTGGCCGGTGCACACCCCTAGTATATATATATATATATATATATATATATATATATATATATACATACATACATACAGTCAGGTCCATAAATATTGGGACATCGACACAGTTCTCATATTTTGGGCTATATACACCACCACAATGGATTTGAAATGAAACAAACAAGATGTGCTTTAACTGAAGACTTTCAGCTTTAATTTGAGGGTATTTACATCCAAATCAGGGGAAAAGTGTAGGAATTACAACGGTTTCTATATGTGCCTCCCCCTTTTTAAGGGACCAAAAGTAATGGGACAATCGACTCAAAAGCTATTTCATGGACGTGTGTGGGCTATTCCCTCGTTATTTCATCATCAATTAAGCAGGTAAAAGGTATTGGAGTTGATTCTAGGTGTGAAATTTGCATTTGGAATCTGTTGCTGTTGACTCTCAATATGAGATCCAAAGAGCTGTCACTATCAGTGAAGCAAGCCATCATTAGGCTGAAAAATCAAAACAAACCCATCAGAGAGATAGCAAAAACATTAGGTGTGGCCAAATCAACTATTTGGAACATTCTTAAAAAGAAAGAACGCACTGGAGAGCTCAGCAACACCAAAAGACTGAGAAGACCACGGAAAACAACTGATGACAGAAGAATTTTTTCCCTGGTGAAGAAAAACCCCTTCACAACAGTTGGCCAAATAAAGAACACTCTCCAGGAGGTAGGTGTATATGTGTCAAAGTCAACAATCAAGAGAAGACTTCACAAAAGTGAATATAGAGGATTCAAAACAAGATGTAAACCATTTGTGAGCCACAAAAACAGGAAGACCAGATTAGAGTTTGGCAAACAACATCTAAAAAAGCCATTACAGTTCTGGAACAACATCCTATGGACAGATGAGACAAAGATCAACTTGTACCAGAGTGATGGGAAGAGAAGAGTATGGAGAAGGAAAGGAACTGCTCATGATCCAAAACATACCACCTCATCCATGAAGCATGGTGGTGGTAGTGTCATGGTGTGGGCATGTATGGCTGCCAATGGAACTGGTTCCCTTGTATTTATTGATGATATGACTGCTGACAAAAGCAGCAGGATGAATTCTGAAGTGTTTTGGGGAATATTATCTGCTCATATTCAGTCAAATGCTTCAGAACTCATTGGACGGCATTTCAAAGTGCAGATGGACAATGACCCGAAGCATACTGCAAAAGCAAACAAAGAGTTTTTTTAAGGCTAACAAGTGGAATGTTTTGCAATGGCCAAGTCAGTCACCTGACCTGAATCCGATTGAGCATGCATTTCACTTGATCAAGACAAAACTGAAGGGAAAATGCCCCAAGAACAAGCAGGAACTGAAGACATTTGCAGTAGAGGCCTGGCAGAGCATCACCAGGGAAGAAACCTAGTGTCTAGTGATGTCTATGCGTTCCAGACTTCAGGCTGTAATTGACTGCAAAGGATTTGCAACAAAGTATTAAAAAGTGAAAGTTTGATGTAGGATTGTTTAGTTTGTCCCATTACTTTTGGTCCTTTAAAAAGTGGGAAGCACATATAGAAACCGCTGTAATTTATACACTGTTCACCTGATTTGAATGTAAATACCCTCAAATTAAAGCTGAAAGTCTGCAGTTAAAGCACATCTTGTTTGTTTCATTTCAGATCTATTGTGGTGGTTTATAGAGCCCAAGATATAAGGATTGTGTCGATGTCCCAATATTTATGGACCTGACTGTATAAATGTGTGTATATATATGTGTATGTGTATATATATATATATATATATATATA